>NW_026020785.1:743291-974416 GCF_900185275.1 Solanum verrucosum
TTCCAGAACAACTAGCCAAAGTAGGTTGTAAGTCCCTCTGTGGGCATCATTTTAGTGATCACGCCAGCATGCCTCTATACCTCTGGCAGGGTATATTGGGTCCTCTCGATGGGTGTATACATCAGACTCCACATCTAGCTCATGTGGTTTTATTATCGATTATTATTAGCTCCCACAGTTCAGTCAGACTCTATTGCATTGACCATTTCAGTATACTCAGTATTCAGTCTCAGCATGTTATAAATTTGTCATTTCATTTAGCTAGCTCAGTCTTCAGTATCTATATCATGGTCAGATTATTCTCTTGCTTTATTGCTTCTTCAGTTATATGTTTATTTTAGCTTTATTCTATCTTGCATGCTTAATACCTTTCAAGTACTGATGCATATATTGCGCTATATCTTGTCGTGATGTAGGTACATGTCCTCAGCAGTCAGATCACGCATAGATCGATTCCCGATCTCCAGTTCAGCAGCATCAGTGGTGAGTCCTCATTCTTCAAGGACAACAATCATGTTATCATTTCAATATTTCAGTCTTTTATTTTCAGTTTGCTAGATCTAGTTAGGGCTTGTCCTAACATTTCTAGTCAGTTTAGAGGCTTATTTCCAGACATAGTTAGTTTCAGCTTAGTATTTGAGTTTGATATTCCTTTTGTATTAAACTCCCGGAATATATATTTTGTTTTAGAATGGGTATTGCCCATCACTTTTATTTTCATGATTTTAAGTTTCCGCATCAGTTTTGTTATCATAGTATGCTTATGTTATGCCAGCAGGATTAGCTTGGGGTCACTCGTTATCCTAAGTCCCGTGTCAGCGTCTAGGGGGTTGCCTCGGGGTGTGACAAACAAGATCCAGTTTTCCATAAGCTCCTCTTTCATTTGGGGAGATACCTCCTTCTTAGATTCTATCTTGTTCCTTGTTCTAAATCGATAAGCATATATTGATCATTTTACTCAAGAGCTATTGAGTCTATAAGGGAGACTTTATTGGACCTCCAAGCTGACGCTTCATCAAATACCATATTTCTTCACACATACGTCTGGTTTGTGGTAGGTTCACAACACCTCCATCCTTTTATTTGTTCATCGTATCCAACAAAGATGCAACATATAGCTTTTTTTATCAAACTTGTTGTGGAGATGATCTGGCATGAACACATAGCCCACACAACTAAAAACTCAAAAGTGGATTTCCATAGGAATCATCTTATTAAATTTCTCAAATGGTGAGATGAATCTTCATCTTGCTTGCGGCAACCGGTTAGTGATGTGGATAATATTCTTCATGCATTCTATCAAAAGCCTTGCTGGTACATTCATACTATGCAACATACTTCTGCATATCAATTTCTATTTTTTCAATCACTCCATTTTGTTGTGTTGTATTTGGGCAAGTAAAATGTCTCTTTATCATCTTTTCTTTAATATAGTCATTGAACCCTTGTGAAGTGTATTCTCCCCCATTGTTCGTACGAAGACTTTTGATTTTCCTTCCAATAATATTGTCCACAGTATGTTGAAACTCTTTAAACCTATCAAATACTTCAGATTTCTCTTTTAAAAAATAAATATATACATACCTTGAGAATTCATAAATGAATTTCACCATGTAACGATAACCACTGATGGAGGACTCTTTTACATATCCAAACAAGTCTGAGTGTACTAGCTCCAATGGCTCTTTCACTTGATACTTCAATAATTATCCATAGGGAAGTTGATGTGCTTCCCTATATTGACATCCAATACTGATAGTGTCTCCTCTAATCTCAAGTTGGGGAAGACCTTTTAATTTTGATTGTTGCATCATGATTTTAATTTGCTGTAGCTCACGTGCCCAAGACATGCATGCCATAGATAAACTATTTCAATGTACTTTTACGTTACTTGGCCCAAACAAGACATAGTTACCATAATGTGTTAGTTGCAATATAGATAATAAGTTCTTCTTCATACTTGGAACATGGTAGATATTTTGAAGTTTCACTTATCTTGACCTGTGATGAGGCACGGACACTGTCTTGCCAATATGGATTATTCACATTTTGAATTATTTGTGGTCACCACTATCGACCGCCTTTATATTCACTCATGTTTTGATGAGCCTTTTATATCACCAATCATCTCACTTATAGTTGTAAGTGCAATCTCTTCTTCTTTTGTAGAGTGATAGGGGATAAGCTCCTTTTGTTGATTTCTTTCTTCAAATGTATAAAAGGTCTCAAAGTCCCATTCTTTCTCTTCATCTTGTTGGTTTTGGGAAGAAGTAGCTACATTACCTTCAACTTTCTGTACCAGTAGTCTCTGTGTAATGTACTTTCTTTCCACAATTGTAGCACTTCTCCATTTACCGGTTGTTAAGCCTTTCGCCTGCTTGTTTTGTTGTTGACTTCTTTGATGTTGATTCTTTTGGTCTCCTCCAGGACGTGAGCTTCTCTTTGATTCTCTTTTTATAGTCTTTCCTTTTACTTAAGAGTGTCTTATCTTCATCTTTTATAGTGAGACTTGATAATGGTTTCTCCAAATCTTCTTCACTTGCCAACATATTTTTCCAACTCAAAAAAAGTTGGTTTTGTGGCCCATCCTCGTGTGACTGTAATTATGCCTATATATTTTGGCCTTAGACCATGAACAATGATTCGCCTCATTCTAGTCTCTGTGATAACATTCTCTAGATATTAATTTTGATATTTCATTAAGTGAAGATTTTACTTTTGAATTTTTTTTACTAATCTTCATATTTCGTTGAGAGATCAACAAAAAGATCATTTTCAAACCTTTGCAATCTCGCATCATTCTTCTTTGTGAAAATCGCCGCCAGTGTGTCCCAAGATTCTTTGGGTGTCTTGGCCGTCTTAAATCATTGCAAGAACTCATCCTCAATTGTTACACTGAGAGCATACATGACATTTCCATCTTTGGCCTTCTACCTTTTTGCTGCATCAACATCTTTAGTGGTGTGGTGTGATCCACAGATGATATCCCATAATTCCTGGCTGAGAAAATAATATTGCATTCTCGTGCACCATGATTCGTAGTTGTTTTGTATTGAGCTTCTCAATGCTATTAAGGTTGCTTGTGAAATCCGTCATTGATAAGTGTCTCGCGATTTGTAGCCGCCGACAATAGCTTGTAAGATCTTCTTTGAGTTGCTACCTTGCTACCACTTGTTGGATATTGTTTTGGTGATGGACATAATGGATTTCTAACATTCATAATTTTATTATATCAAAGTAAGGACCATCTATGGTATTACAATTCTAACACAAAATATTTCTTGTGCTCACACTCTAGCGGCTCTCTTATCTCACACACTTGTTATTTGCTCTTTTGCTTTCTTTTCACTTATTAACTTACTTTTTTACTTGCTTTCTTACTTCTGGTTGGTTACAATACAAATGAACCACCTCTATTTACATGTGGTGATGGGAGAATCTATCTAAGGGGTTTTCTATTATATTCTAGAACGGTCTTCTAACAACCTAATTCTAGAATTACCTTTTCTAGAACATTTCTATACTTTTCTCTTTAGAATACTCATTCTAGAGATCTTCCTTTATTTCTTTACAAATCTTAAATATTTTAGATTATTTTTTTAAATGTCATTGGATATTAATTAAGTTGGTGATGAATTCTTAATAATTAGATCATAAAGTTGGGATAATTTCAACAAACAATTAGTTAGTATAAAAAGACTTAACACTTAGTCTACCTTGTTTTATTATTACAGTAATCATATCATATATATATAAAAGAGAACCTTAGGCTCGCCTATGTGGAGCCACCACAAACCAGAATTTCCTTTTAATTTATTTATTTCCAAAACAATCTTTCCCTTTCATGAAAAGTTGTGACACTTATGAAAGTTGTGACTTTTATGAAATGTTGCAACTTTAATGAAGAGTTGCGACTTTTATGAAAAGTTACGACTTTAATGAACAGATGTGACTTTTATGAAAAGTTTTGACTTTTATGGGCCTTTCCGAAGTGTTGCAACTTTTCCAAATAGTTCTAACTTTTTCGATAAGGCACACTAAACATTTGTTGACACTACCCTTGTTGTCTATAAATAGAGGAATTTCCTCTCATTTTAAAACAACGAAAATTCTGAACCTCATCTTCTTCTTCTTCACGATTAAATATTTGTGTACTTTGCTCCTGTTGACTAGCTCACTGCACCATTGCTTATGTTATTGATCCTGGTATGTATTTTTATAGTCATTAATTTATCCTTATGTTATTAAGGGCAAATAATAAGATGTAATCATTTTCATTTTCCTTTACATTACTAATCTTTGTTACTACGTAATCTTGTATGTAAGATAATATAGTATTTTAGTTTGAATGAATGATAGGTTTTACGTATTATTTTATAAATTTGGTGATATTAAATTCTCACGCGAAGCGCGGGTAATTTTACTTGTAAATAATAATATTCAAAAGTCAATTCTCTAACTTAAGAAGAGTTTCAAGTTAAGACAACCACTAGGAATGGGGTTAAGGTATTATAATCTTATTTGTAACATCTTGCAACTAGAAAGAACTAGAAAGAAGTTAAAATCTAGAAATAGTCATTTTTGGAAAGTACAAGGAAATCTGCAAAATTTTAAGTTAAAGTGAGTTTTTGGTCAACTTCAAACGACCATAACTCCTAGCTCAGGAAGAGTTAGGTGTAGTTCCATATATGGATGGAAAGCTCTTGGAATGATCTTTCCAACATTTCCAAGTTTGTGTGATTCTAAGTTCGGATGAGTGAGTTATTCCCTTTGGAAGTTGGGCTACTGGATTAAGGAAATGTCCAATCCAGAATTTTAAGGGGTACTTTAGTCTTTTCATTGCCCTATTATTTTAATCCATTTTTAGGAGTTTAATATGGGTTAAATCAGATTTTATTCAATTTGACAATTTGGGTTTTCACGCTAGTGCTAAGTAGAAAGGAGCAGAAGAAGCAAGAACATTCAAGATCGTCGAAGTTTGGCTTGTGGAATTCGTCGGGGGTGATCGCTACAAGGTATGTGAGATCACATAGCGTCGGGTTAGTTCACCCACGTGCCAAGCATATTTAATTCAGTGATTTCGTTCTAAAAGAGTTAGAATTTGATGTTCTTGAGTTATGTTCTTGAATTGTTTTCATTCTTGAACTTACATGGGATTGATGGGTTTTCTTGATACGTTTTAGCTATTGTTAGGAGTTATTCCGAGTTAGATTATAGTGTACATAAGTTGGGTATCTGAATCTAAGAAAGTATTGAGAAAAGGAATCGATTTAAAACGATTTAGGATTAGAAAATAAGTTGAAAAACTCGTCAGACGTACCTAGGAAGGGCCAGGCCCGTCGCGCCCCCATAGCGCCAGGAGGCTGGAGCGACGCGCTTGCAGTGCGCCCAAAACGAGCCCCAGTAAATTGGGGCCTGGTACGGCGCGCTAGGGACGCGTCTGAATCGGCGTTTTTCACCTAGCTTTTGTCATTTAAGTCCATTTAAAGTTTATTAACACTTTCCATTGATCCTAACTACTCTAAATGACTTCTAAACACCTAGAAATCATCCATAAACATGAATCATAACCTTGAATCCATAAATCCAAAGTCAATGAAAGTCAAGAGCCAAGTCTACGAAGTTCTTCAAAAGTCTTTTCAAGAAGTCTTTTGCAAAATGTTTTTAACTTTGTTTTAAGACTTAATTTTTGAAGTTGAGTAAAGAGTAAGAGCAAAGTTCATTTTCTTTAAAATGATATATGAGAACTAAGTATTTCAAGAGTAAATGTTTCCACATTTAAGATGGGAGGAAACTGAGATTTCCAAAAGAGTTTTGAACACCCAAAAGGGAACATTGATTTCAAGAGAGCTTTTTAATCTAAGTTTGAGCAATTATCTCAAACCAGGAAGAAGTTGTTTTCAAAACATATGAGCTAAGTATATTTTGGGAGTAGTATTGAGCACCGATATGGGGACGCGAGTTCATATTAACTCAAGCCCCCATAAACCATGTAGCCATCATGGGCAGAAAAAGGATCATACTTTTTAGATGATTCCTTAGTGTGAACACCTAAGTTTTGACCAAAACATAAAAATTTTACACCCAATTTTAATACTTAAATATTATTATTTCAGTAGGGTTATATTTTAAAATAAATTGAAAATTACAACAAATTATAAGCTCACTTTATGTTTAAAGTTTAATAAAGAAAGCTTTTGAATTTAACGTATTTTGTTTTAATCTTTCAAATTTTATTTAGTCTAAAAAATAATAATAGTCGTATATATCATGGAAAAGTAGAAAAAATAATAATAATAAAAGATAAAAAGAAGAGTCCTAAAAATTTCAAATTACCTTACCTTTATCCTAATTACCCTCAACTTCCTTAACTTATTTGCTAAAAAATCTCCTTCCATTTAGTTTATTTTATTTTTATTCTATTTTTTGTTTGTTTTGTTCTTGCACGATCTTTTACACGTTTGTTTTTATTATTATTATTATTATTATTATTTCTTTCTTTCTTTTCTCTTCGTTCTTTCTTTCTTTCTTTTTTATTTTTTTTGTTAAATATCATATTACTATTTTTCTTCCTTTATCTCAACCCTAAAATTCTCAACTAAAATTTAAATTAAATTATATTCCCACTCCATCACGTTCCTTTTAATTAGCACAAGACTCACACCCAAAACAATTATAAAAACACACGCTCAGTAAAGAAAAAAGACAGACATATACAGAGATACACAAAAACACAGAGAAAAAAAAAAGATAACAAAAAGTGAGTTTTATTTTGAAAATTAAGTCAACGTTCAAGGTTTCACTCAAGGTTTCGGATTCATGGCTCTTTAAAGTTAATATTAGCTATTAACTTTGGAAATCAGTAGATCGTAGCAGTTGTTTTTGTGGTATTAATTTTCGCACCGAGGTAACTCTAAATTCTCGCATGATTTAAATAGAATACTTGTATGAAAACTCGATTCCAATAATATGAAGTTTTTTGAATCGCATATTATTATTATGTTTAAATCCAATACATCTTGATTTTCCACCTGTCCAGCAAAAGCAGAGAAAGTTTAAGACAACATGAGCGATAAAATTAAAGAGGAAATCATGAAGCAACTGACTGCAAATGTGATCAGAGTTGTCCAATACACTACCTGGTTGGCTAATGTTGTGCCAGTGCCAAAGAAAGATGGAAAGATCAGAGTTTGTGTTGATTACAGAGATTTAAACAAAGCAAGTCCAAAGGACAATTTTCCATTACCCAACATTCACATCCTGGTTGATAATTGTGCCAAACACGAGATTCAATCTTTTGTGGACTGTTACGCCGGATATCACCAAATTCTCATGGATGAAGAAGATGCAGAAAAAACTGCTTTCACCACCCCATGGGGTACATATTGTTATAGAGTCATGCCATTCGGTCTGAAGAATGGGAGCAACCTACATGAGAGCTATGACTACCATATTCCATGACATGATGCATAAAGAAGTTGAGGTATATGTCGATGATGTCATCATTAAATCTAGAACGCAAGCGACCATGTGCGTGATCTAAGAAAATTCTTCGAAAGATTGAGAAAGTACAACCTCAAGCTTAATCCAGCTAAATGTGCATTTGGAGTGCCATCTGGCAAACTTTTGGGTTTTATAGTTAGTCGAAGAGGCATTGAATTGGACCCCTCTAAGATAAAGTCCATTCGAGAATTGCCACCTCCAAAAACCAAAACTGAAGTCATGAGTTTTCTGGGAAGGTTAAACTATATCAGCAGGTTCATTGCTCAACTCACCGCCACATGTGAGCCGATATTCAAGTTGTTGAAAAAGGACGCTGCTATCAAATGGACAAGTGAGTGTCAGGAGGCTTTTGACAAAATTAAGGAATATTTAGCAAACCCTCCGGTATTGGTCCCACCAGAACCTGTAGGCCGTTTATCTTATATCTTCAGTGATGGATAATTCATTTGGTTGCGTTTTAGGACAACATGACATTACGGGAAAAAAGGAACAAGCCATTTATTATTTGAGCAAAAAGTTCACAAGCTATGAGGCAAAGTACACTCTGTTAGAAAAGACTTGTTTGCTTTGACTTGGGTTGCCCAAAAATTGAAACACTATCTTTTGTCCTACACGACCTATCTTATATCTCGAATGGATCCTTTGAAATATATTTTTCAAAAATCCATGCCAACAGGTAGGTTGGCAAAATGGCAGATTTTGCTTACGGAATTTGATATTATTTATGTCACTCGCACCGCCATGAAAGCACAAGCGTTGGCCGATCATTTAGCAGAGAATCCGGTCGATGACGAATACGAGCCCCTAAGGACATACTTCCCTGATGAAGAAATCAACTCTATTGAGGAAGAAATTCCTAATGATGGTCACGTGTGGAAATTATATTTTGATGGGGCTGTCAACAAAAATGGAGTAGGAATTGGGGCAGTTCTTATCTCACCAAACGAATGTCATTATCCTGCCACAGCACGACTTCGATTCTTTTCTACCAACAACACAACAGAATACGAAGCTTGCATCATGGGTTTGAATATGGCAATAAATCTGGATGTGCAGGAGTTGGTGGTTTTAGGGGATTCCGATTTGCTCATTCGACAAGCTCGAGGCGAATGGGAGACTCGAGACATTAAACTCATGCCGTACAAACAATGTTTAGAAAACCTCATCAAAAGATTCAAGTCCATTGAATTCAGGTACATTCCCAGGTTTCACAATGAGTTAGCTGATGCTTTGGCCACCCTAGCCTCGATGCTTCCATACCCGGGTAATACCTATATTGACCCGTTGGAAATCCAAGTTAGGGATCAACATGGTTATTGCAATATAATTGAAGTAGAGCCAGACGGTGAGCCCTGGTATCACGACATTAAACGGTTTTTAAAAGCTAAAGAATATCCAATACATGCTGATAGAGATAAAAAAAAGAACTATCAGGCGACTCGCCAATGGGTTCTTCTTTGAGTGGCGATATCTTATATAAAAGGACTCCAGATTTGAATCTATTGCGATGTGTGAATATTCAAGAAGCAGAATCAATTATGAATGAGGTGCATTCAGGGGTTTGTGGCCCTCACATGAACGGTTATGTTTTAGCAAAAAAAATTATCCGGCAGGGTACTATTGGATGACCATGGAGCGAGATTGCTTCCGATTTGTACGCAGGTGCCATCAGTGCTAAATTCATAGCGACTTGATTCACTCACCCCCTTTAGAGTTGCACCCTATGTCTGCTCCGTGGCCTTTTGTGGCTTAGGAATGGACGTTATTGGGCCATTGAGCCGAAAGCATCTAATGGGCATCGGTTTATTTTAGTTGCTATCGACTACTTTACCAAATGGGTGGAAGCTGTCACATTCAAATCAGTCACCAAGAAGCAGTGGTGGACTTTGTTCATTCAAACATCATATGTCGTTTCGACATACCAAAAATCATTATTACAGACAATGCAGCGAATCTTAACAGCCACCTGATGAAGGAAGTTTGCAAGCAATTTAAAATTGTTCATCGTCATTCAACCCCTTATCGACCCAAAGCAAATGGGCTGTTGAAGCGGCAAATAAAAACATTAAGAAGATTCTTAGGAGAATGGTGCAAGGATCTAGGCAGTGGCATGAAAACTACCATTGTTCTCTTAGGATACCGCACAACTATTCGTACGTCAGTCGGTTGCAACTCCTTACTTATTGGTTTACGGAACTGAGGCTGTCATACCCGCAGAAGTTGAAATCCCTTCTCTTTGAATCATTGTCGAAGCAGAAATTGAGGACACGGAATGGGTTAAATCAAGTTAGAACAATTAGCACTGATAGACGAAAAACGGTTGACATCAATTTGCTTTGGTCAATTATATCTGCAGAGGATGGCTCGAGCTTATAACAAGAAGGTACGCCCAAGTAATTTTGAAGTCGGTCAACTTGTTGTGAAACGCATCCTTCCCCATCAAGACGAGGCCAAAGGGAAGTTTGCCCCAAATTGGCAAGGCCCTTATGTTATTAAACAAGTGCTATCAAAAGGAGCTTTGCAACTGGCAAATATGGAGGGAAAGGCGATCGACACAATTGTTAACGCAGATTCGATCAAAAGATACTACGCCTAACACTCTTTGTTATGACACTCTCATGATTAACATTCTCAAGATAAGAGGATAAAAATGTATCCTCCTTTATTTCAAACACCACTTTTCTGGTGCAAAAAAAAAAAAAAAAAAAGAGAAAAAAAAAAAAAAGTTTTATTGAACTACGTTCGACCTGATTCCTAAGAGGATACGTAGGCAACCCTTCATTGGGGTCGGTCTAATCACTGAATAAAACAATAATCATGTTCTTCAATTCTCCAAGGGCTGAGACATGACATTGTAACCTACGGGTGTGTTACAAATAAAAAATAAAAAATAAAAAATGAGAGAGTCTTATGAGTTGAAAACCCTCACGGGCACCATAAGACGATAGTAAGTTGAGAAAAAGAGATAAGAATGTCTTATTGGTGGAAAACCATGAAGGGCACCATTGATCAAATGATGACATTCCGTCTTGGCATGAGCACACAATTAAGGCTGGGCACCGGACCGGAATGGACCACCGGACCGAACGAACCGGTACCGGATCGGAACGGGACGGTTTGATCGGGTTGTTGACCGGTACCGGGATGAACCGGACCGGAATTACCGGGATGGAGGCTCAGTTCCGTCCCGTCCCACTATATACCGGGATAGAACCGGGATAGAACCGGGACGGACCGAAATGGACCGGAACGGAACGGAACGGGATAAACGGGACGGCACATATAGCTATTTCAAAAAATAATTATTTTTTTTGAGTAATTTTGAATTACGAAAATTCGAATGTTTTTTTTTATTTTTCTAAGTTATATTAGTTTATAGTATTTAAGTTTTAAAATTTATAATAATTTTACTTAAGTTTATTTTAAAGATTTTTTTTAAATTTTACGTATATAAGTTTGTAAGTTAAGTTTAATAAAGTTATTTTTTTAGTTTTTGAGCTTATGTAGTTATGTTATAAGTTTTAAAGATTTGAATCTTTTGAAGTTTATTAGTTATTAAGTTATACTTATAACTTGTAAGTTAAATAACTTAAGTTTGTAATTTTTAAAAAAATTAAATAAACAAAAAAGAAATGCTAATAAAAGTAAATAATGACAAAAATATTATTTTTTATTTTAATTAAAAATGATTTACCGGGACCGGACCGGTACTGGACCGGACCGGAACGGAACCGGAATGAACCGGGATGAACCGGGATGAACCGGTACCGGTATACCGGTACCAAATCATGGTACCGTTCCGTTCCGTGTACCGGTTCCAATGTATCCCATCCCGTCCCGAATACTACCGGACCGGAATGGACCGGAATGGTACCGGTACAACCCATTCCGGTGCCCAGCCTTACACACAATCAAGATAGAAGTCAGGCTATAGACTTAAAGGTACAACATTGTTTCATGAGATTCAGACAACTTAGAAGGATCAAACGTTCAGTCCAAATGCATGTCATGATTCATTAAGGTGGTCACGTACTTTCAGATAAGATCCTTTTCATTCCTTTTAAACATTTACTTATTTCCTTCTTCTAAAGACATAACTTTTCTTTCATAACCCTTTCATTTGTGTCATTTGTACTTGTGTTCGGTATTCTTTGAGTCTCATTCAGCATAAACTCGCGTCAAGTGAGAAAATCAAATTAAAGTAGCGAAATTGACTACGGTATTTCCAGTTGAATGTTGGGGGCATGCACAACATTGACTAGGGCTGTGAACCGATCGAAAAAAAATAATCAAAAAAACGATACCGTGTGAAAATCGATAAAGCAAAAAAGTTGTTTTGGAAAGGATGAACCCCACAACGTGCACAAGATAGAAATGGGTCAAAATGTTCACAAGAAGTGTTTCAAGAGAAGATAAGGACCGTCTATAAAGCATCTTCAAGCTATTCGCGCGATCGTCAATATGATGATTCTTTCAACCAACACAGATTCAAAGTCAAACTCCACAAGATATTCGAAGTCACAAACCAACCACCGTTTTAAAAAACTAACAAAATATTCTTTGTTTTAAATAGGTACAAAGAAAAAATCGTGCAAGTATTTCGCGAGAGTCAAACGCCACCAGGTAAGTTTTTGAATCCCTGTCTCTCCTATAATATGCACCACAATAATAATGATAACAATAAAATAAAATAAAAAGATTATTTTTCTTAATAAAATCTAGGGCATTTTATTTTTATTTTGTTTGTTTCTTTTATGTTTGGAAAATGTACAAAAATAAAAATAAAATAAAATAAATGATCAAGTAAAAAAAAAAAAAAACACATATATATATATATAACCCCTATTTATTTTTCATGTCTTCACAGGGCACGATAATCCCTGGTTGCATATAGGGCACAATAACCCCTACGTTATTTTTCATGTCTTCGCAGGGTACAATAATCTCTGGTTGCATATAGGGCACAATAATCCCTATTTTTATTTTTCATGTCTTCACAGGGCACAATAACCCCTGGTTGCATATAGGGCACAATAATCCCTATTTTATTTATTTTTATGTCTCCACAGGGTACAATAATCCCTGGTTGCATATAGGGCACAATAATCCTTATTTTATTTTTTATGTCTTCACAGGGTACAATAATCCCTGGTTGCATATAGGGCACAATAACCCCTATTTTATTTTATTTTTCATGTCTTCACAGGGCACCAATAACCCCTGGTTGCATATAGGGTACATAACCCCTATTTTTATTTTTCATGTCTTCACAGGGCACAATAACCCCTGGTTTCATATAGGGAACAATAACCCCTATTTTATTTTTCATGTCTTCACAGGGCACAATAACCCCTGGTTGCATATAGGGCATAATAGCCCCTATTTTATTTTTCATGTCTTCACAGGGCACAATAACCCCTGGTTGCATATAGGGCACAATAATCCCTATTTTATTTTTTCATGTCTTCACAGGGCACAATAACCCCTGGTTGCATATAGGGCACAATAACCCCTATTTTATTTTATTTTATTTTATTTTATTTTTTTTCATGTCTTCACAGAGCACAATAACCCCTGGTTGCATATAGGGCACAATAACTCCTATTTTATTTTTTATTTTTCATGTCTTCACAGGGCACAATAATCTTTGGTTGCGTGTAGGACACAATAACTCCTATCTTATTTTTTATGACTTCACAGGGCGTAATAACCTTGGTTATATTGGGCACAAATCTCCCTTTATTTTTAAAAAGTATATTATTATTATGCGTAGTATAAACTTTTATAGCTTTCATCAATAACTCACAAAATTTTCCTAGTGCATACTGGGGCAAAAATTTTGTTTCGTTTGTTTGTCTTGTTTTATGGCGTGCAGGTTTCTACCTAGTATACCAATTTGAAGTTCAAGAATAAAATCCTCGTTTTGATTAGAGAAACGAAGAATGTCAGATGTCAACGACATTTAGAGTCGTTTTCAACCCATGTAACGGCTCAACATATCATGAACCATCTTCTCGAGAAAACAAGCATTCAAGAATATCATGCGGAAGAGTGTCAACGACTCAAGTCAAATCATAAGTTTCAGATCATAAATTCAAATATCAAGATGAAAGTTCGGAATCGATGTACCTACCCAAAGAGGGTGAAGCGATAACCGAAGATTCAAAATGAAGACTCAGTACTAGTGGAGTAGATATGATCTTTTATCTTTCCCTTCTCTCCTATTGTATTTTCCTTTTAATGTAACAGCTGGAGCTACGAACCGGAACCTCGACAAAACCTCACTCAACTACCTAAAATTATTCTCCCGTCCCTTCCTATATATGAACTACACCTGATTATTAACTCAGGATAGATAGTTTGTCCAAAGTTAGGGCGCAGTCAAACCTCTCCTTTTTTACTTATTTTCACATTTTTGGATAAATGTCTCGGTCAAAAAATTAGTCACAGTGTTCACGTCTTTGCATGAAAACTCTTCATGTTTCCAAGCAAAGAGGGGCATACTGTGAACACCTAATTTTTTACCAAAACATAAAAATTTTACACCCAATTTTAATACTTAAATATTATTATTTCAGTAGGGTTATATTTAAAATAAACTGAAAATCACAACAAATTATAAGCTCACTTTATGTTTAAAGTTTAATAAAGAAAGCTTTTGAATTTAACGTATTTTTTTTAATCTTTCAAATTTTATCTAGTCTAAAAAATAATAATAGTCGTATATATCATGGAAAAGTAGAAAAAAAAAAATAATAAAAGATAAAAAGAAGAGTCCTAAAAATTTCAAATTACCTTACCTTTATCCTAATTACCCCCAACTTCCTTAACTTATTTACTAAAAATCCTCCTCCCATTTAGTTTTTTTTTTATTTTTTCTTTTTCTTTTCTTCCCCTCTTGCACGATCTTTTCTCTTTTTATTTTATTTTTTTACATGTTTTTTTTTTCTTTTCTTTCTTTTTCTGTTCGTTCTTTCTTTATTTTTATTTTTTTTATTATTTGTTTGTTAATATTTTTCTTCCTTTATCTCAATCCTAAAATTCTCAACTAAATTTTAAATTAAATCTTAACCCCACTCCATCACGTTCATTTTAATTAGCACCAGACTCACACCCCAAACTATTATAAAAACATATGCTCAGTAAAGAAAAAAGAATACACATACACACAGAAACAGAGAGAGAAAAAAAAAAAGATAACAAAAAGTGAGTCTTATTTTGAAAATTAAGTCAGCGTTCAAGGTTTCGCTCAAGGTTTCGGATTCGTGGCTCTTTAAAGTTAATATTAGCTATTAACTTTGGAAATCAGTAGATCGTAGCAGTTGTTTTTTTTGTGGTATTAATTTTCGCAGCGAGGTAACTCTAAATTCTCGCATAATGTAGTTGGAATGCTCGTACGAAATTTGATTCCAATAATATGAAGTTTTCTGAGTCGCATGTTATTATTATCTACCATTGTTTGTGATGAAAATGCTTAGAAAAATGTAACCGTTTACGTTTCTTGCTTTAGAATAATATAAAAATAAAAATAAAAGATGTATCATACATTTTTTTTAATTATTATTTTATGCTCTTTAGATGTAATTAATATTGAAATTGGTTTCGTGATATTTAATTTTGAATAGCTAATGTTTCTTGGACCTTAGTTTTCACTTAAGAATTTTTATTTTATTTTTTGTTGAAATTATTTGTAGACTTGTTAGATTAGGATATAAATTAGTGCTTTAGAAAACCTATGAGGAATGTGTTTTAGTCTGCTTTTTTTTTAATATATTATTTTTGATAAAAAATAATTTGTCTTTATAATAAGTGTTAAGATGATTATCGTTTTAATTCGAATTATAATTAAGAGGATATATGAATATTATTTAGAGATTTATGGTAAAAAAATAATGAATAATTAGGAAAACTAAATTAAATAAATAAATAAAAAAGGCGAGAAAGCATAAAAAAAAAAACAAACGTGAATATAAAAGAATAATAAAAAAAAAATGATAAAGAAAGAAGAGAAAATAAGAAGTAAAGAAACAAAAAAAAAAGAAGAAACAGAATGTCAAACAAAAAAAAAACGTGAAAAAAAAATTAAAAAAAAATAAGAAGAGACAGAATGAAAAAATAATAATAATAAAAATATAAATTAATGAAGAAAAGTAAGGAAAAACGTGCAAAAGAAAACAAAAAAAAAAAAAGAAAAAAAAAATTAAAAATTAAAAAAGAAAAATCTTCCTAAAAATAAGTCCTAATCTATTTAGAATTTCTTGCTAAAACTAATTGCAAATCACATAAAATTTTATTTCTATTCTAAATCTAACTAAAAATACAATCCTATACAAATTCTAATTTCTAGTAATTAGATACCTACATATTTTCTATCCATAAATAAAAAATACAAATACATGAAGAAAAAAAAAGGAGAAGAAAAGAAATTACAAGACAAATCAAGATTTGTAAATATCCATCTATTAACTTTACTTTATTATGTTTGAATAAATTTATGTGATATACATTCTTTTTAATTAACGAAAATATATTAATATAATATAAATAGGTTTAAAATAAACCAAATAATGAGGTAAATAACTTTTATTATTAAGTTAATAATACAATATCCGACAATTAATTTAATTCATATATAGTCAATGAAGCGACCGTGCTAGAACCACGGGACTCGAGGGGTGCCTAATACCTTCCCCTTGGTCAACAGAATTCCTTACCCGATCTTTGTTCTCGTAGACCAATAAAAATAAAGAGTCAAATTTCCTTTTGATTAGGGGTTTAAATAATAAGGTGACTTGGAACACCAAAACTCAATTCCAAGTGGCGAATCTGAATAATAAAATAATCCCTTTTCAAAAATGTCACTTTAATTGGAGAAACTCTTTTTCATTCAAAACATACATAAATTAAATATTGAGGAAAAAAAAAGGGGTGTGATATATATGAAATTAGTTCTGCATATTTTTTGAACAATATACCTTTGCCTCTTGCTTATCCATGATATATGAAGGTTATTCCATCATCTATTAAGTTTTTTAAATATTTGAGAGAGTGTTTTTTAAGAAAGTTTCGTTTATTTCCGTCTTCCTTATTATGTTACATATATCTTCCTTTATATAGAAAGGAATTACAGTAGTGCAAAATAATGCACGTACTATACTACTTGCTGCATAATAATGCACTACCACCTACTACTTTTACACTTGTCCTATTACAATGCACACCACCTACTACTTTTACACTTTTCCTATTAACAATGCACACCACCTATCACACTTTACACTTGTCCATACTACTTTAATAATGCACATGCATACTACCCTACACTTGTTGACTAATTTACTCTACTAACTTGTACCTAATAATTTACAATAATGTGACTAGTACTGTACACTTTAAGACTTTTACATAATAATTTACATCTACTTTTGTCTTTGTTGGCCAAACATGTTTTTATGTCTTCTTTTTATCTCTTTGTCCTTTGTCTTTATCTTCTTTGTCTTTTCTCTTTATCTTATCTCTTTTCCGTCTCTATCTTCTTTTATTTTATCATTCCAGCTGGACATCCGGGATTACATTATCTTCTCCATTGCATTTTGAACATATATGGTCAGGATATTTATGTCCAATTAGCTTGCAGTATCTGGTTAATAGTTCTGACGAAATAAATCCTGATTTGAGTGCTCTTGTCGTAGGTCTTTCTTCTGGTTTTAAGAATGATAAAATCTATTTCTGGACTTCATCCATATCTGCTTTCCTTAGTTCTCTTGAATTTGAATATATCATTAGTTGGTCTCTGGAGTAGTAACTCCATATAGCATTTCCGTTTAAATAATTGTTTGCTAACTCTTGTATAATAGTTGATATAGCAATTATTCTTTTATTGGCATAAAAACTTGGTATCTCTATTTTTCATATTTCTTCTTGTTGTCCAATATCTTCAGGTATAATCATGTCTTTGGTTAGTCCGATCATAATAACTTGAATCGGAGGTTTTATCTCTTCGTATAATATCTATGTTGGTGCTGTATAAAACTTTACATAGAATAGATTTCCCTTGGTAACTCTTTTATATGTAATGAATGCCTTGTGTAGTTTGGTATTCCACTTATTTCTTCTCCGTCGTATGTGTATACGGTATTTAATAGTCCATAATTGTAACATGTCCTTACTAAATTGGCATTAGTTTTTGGCTGTGCGATTAGCTTGTTATAACCTTGTAATTATTGGGTTAGGTAGTCTTGACTTGGTTCTTTGGTTGTAGTGGATCTAGGATTACGGTTTGAATAGGTTTGGATTTTGTATATATTTTCAATATATGTTCTCGTGACATGGTTATATAATTTTTTCTCATTTTGTAGGCTATCTGCATAGGTAGAGGTTTTTGGTTCCATAGTCAATATGTTTTTTGGCATTTTTAGAGTAAATGGATTTTCAAATAGCTGGTTTAAGTTTGTATTCTTATGCTGTTTTTCACTAACTTGTTTACTTGTACCTGCAGCTGTATTTAAACAAATATTATGGGTTTTAAGGTGTTTTCCAGCGTTACCTTTTAGCTCCGCATTTTTACAATCATGTTGCTGACCTGTATTAGCTTTAGACTTCAGATTATCTTCATTAGTCTTTAGCTTTTGTATCTCATTTTCCATATCGTCCACTTTTATACAAAGTGTAGTAATGGCTTTGAGTATATCTTCAATTGCATTTTCTTTCTCAGTTTGAGTAGTTTTGTCTTGATAAGTAATCTGCAATAACATTCTTATCAGTTTTTATCACTTCAATAGTAAATGTAAAATTTAACATATTTAATACCAATCTTCTCATTTCTTTTGTAGTTACTGAATCCTGTATTTTTCTTGTTAGTCACCATTTTACTTGTGTGTTATCTGTCCTTATAATAAATTTATTATATACAATATATGGTTCAAATTATAGTAAATATTTATACACTGAGTATAATTCTTTCCTATTTATTTCCCATCTTATTTTTGCATTAGTAAATGTTCCTGAATAATATCTACAATGATGTTCTATTTTTTTCTTTATCATACTTGTATTTTAAGACTCCTTCATAACTTGTTTCACTGGCATCTGATTCTACTATATAAGTAAACTTTTTGTTTTCATCCGGAAAATATAGTTTAGGTAGGTTTTTACATAACAATTTTACTTTTTGTATTTGTGTTTGGTCTTTTTTATCAAACTGGTATTCTACATCTTTCTTTAATTTTTGTTGTAATGGTTTTAAATTTTCTGCTAATTTTGATATGTATTCTCTTACTTGATTTACTAGTCCTAAGAATGATTGTAATTTCTTTTTTGTATCTAGCTGTTCATTTGACTTAATTATTTTTTGTACTATATGTGTTTGCATTTTTATTCCATTTTTATCTATTTGTATTTCTAGGAATTCTATTTGATTTTTCATTATGTCTGCTTTCTTTTTACTTAGGCTTATGCCTGAATATTCTATAATATATATCAATTTTTCTAATAATCTTATGTGTTCATCTTGGGTTTTAGAATATAGTAATATATCATCAATATATACTACACAATTTTCTAGTTGTTTAAAGTAGTTATCCATAAAGTGTTGATATCTACCTGGGGCATTTTTGTATCCAAATGGTAATACATTCCATTCATAAAATCCTTGTGGTACTGTAAATGTTGTAAGTTTTTTAGATTCCTCTTCTAACTTTAAGTGGTAAAATCCTGATTTGCAGTCAAATTTACTAAAGTAATTATATCCTTGTATTTGTCTTATCTTTAATATTTTATTTGGTATTGGGTAATTATATGTTTTAGTTTTTGCATTTAAATTTCTATAATCAATAACCATTCTACTTTTTCCTCTTTTCTGCTCACTATGTTTATTTACTATAAATGTTGGGCTTGTATGCTTGCTATTGCTTTCTTGTATATACCCATTTTCTAGTAATTCACTTATATGTATCTTAAATTCTATTAAATCATTAAAATTATATTTTAATAGTTTTTGGGTTATTATACTATTATTATCAATTAGCTCAATTTTTACTTTTGTTTTATGTTTTTCCCATCCTTGTAAAGGATCTTCACTAGATAATAATTCTAACTTATCTTGGATTATTTTTACTTTATCTATAGAGAATATAATTAATTCTATTTTAGGGTCTTCTACTTTTATATTTTCTAATTTTTGTGTAATTTTTTCACTTCCTTTTATCCATTCTGTTGTTTTTCATTTTTTGTTATTTACTCTTTTTGCTCCTATTTTTTGTTCACATGATGTTGTGAACCACCAGTGTGTTTTTGTTATTATATGTGGGTATATTTTTTCTAAAAATGGTATTCCTAATAGCATATCTTTTGTGGTCAATTCAAAGTTATATATTTCTTCTATAGTTAATATCTTATCCCATATTTGTATTTTTATATTTTTTGTCTAATATATGATCATGCATCCTTCATTATTAAATCCTGTTACTACTATCGGTTTTTTTTAATTTTTCCCATTTATCTTCTGGTAAGCAATTGTATTTACATATATTAGCTTATGCTCTTGTGTCTATTAATGGTGTATAATATCTGTTGTAATATCCTTATATTATTATCTTTGCAAGTATATATATTTTCATGTTTTTATCATAAGAAAGTTCTTTTTATTATTATCTTCTTATTATTATAATTTATTGTTAACTGTTTGTCCTCTAAATTATATGATTTTACTTGTTCTAACCATCTTATTTCTAAAGTGATATTTTTATCTCCTTGATATATTTTAAACTTTATTACTATTGGTACTCCTCCAATGATTATTTCCTTTTCTGTAGTTTCTTCGGTATATATTAATGCCTTTGGTAGTTCAGGGCATGATTGTTCAGTAGTAATTATCTCATCTTTTGTTACTAGTTCTCTTGTAATATAGCTTTCTTCTTGTCCTGTATTTATTAATATTAGATATTTTCGTTGTTCCATTACTCCTGTTATGTAGTAATGATATGGTTCTATTTCTTCTTCTATTGATTTTTGTGGAGTTTTATCTATTCTTCTTGAGGTACTCATTTTTTATTATATTTGGGTATTTCATAGTTTATTCTTTTTGATGTACTTAGCCTTTCTTTTACTATTTCTAAATCTTCTTCTATCAATCTCATTATAACTATAATCATTATTATCTATGACTGTAACTATCCTTTCAAAAGGATCTTCTATTTTTATTTTTTTTATTTTATGTTTTGTTGTTATTTTATTTTTTGTTGTTAAAACATATAAGTTTTTACATCTAGCTGTAAATATTTTACATCCTGGGCTAGTTCTATCCCTGACATTTTCCAATATAATACTAGTGATTTATCTATATTCCTGTCATTTATTGCTACTGAGTAGTTAGCACTTATTATGAATTTAAATTTTTGGTATATGAGGTTACCTTTTACTGCACTTATTATACTTTTTTCTATGGGTTGTATAATTCTATCATCCGCTAAGTATATTTCTATGGGTGTATCTATTCCTTCTCTAAAACATGCTTTTATTAGTATTTTTGTTCCTCCTGAATGTACATATTTAATTGGATTTTTAGCCTTAATATCTTGTATTTCTTTATTTATTATTCATTTGTTTATTATTGGTATTTTAGCCTTTCTTTTGGTGTATTTGCAATCTATGATATGTTCCCTTTGACTTACTACATAATATTCTTCTTTTTGTCGTTTAAACCAATTTCTCATTGCTGGTATTTCGAATTTTTTTTTTTACGCTTAGGTCTAATTCTTTTCCTTTTATTTGTTCAAATATATTACTATCAAATATTATTTTTTGTTCTGCCGATTCTTCATCTTGTTATTTTTCTTTCGTTATTATTTGTATATTTGTTTCAGTCATTTATATAGTGTTCATTATCTGATTCTATTACTGAATTGTTTTCCATTTCATCTGTTTCGTTTTCTAATAATTCATATATGCTATCTTTACTTTCTAATTCATAATCTACGTATTCTATTTGTGTATATTTTTCATTGTCTATTATTATTTCTGATATTTGTTTTTTCTTTGGATCTTTAGGTAATTTACAATATCTAGCTATATGTCCTAATTTTCCACAATTATAACAAGTATATTCGGTTAGTTTTCTTTTTGGTCTATATGGTCTTTTGGTTTTGTAGTTTTTTACATAATATCTTCTTCTTGGTTTTTTATATTTATATTTTGATGTATATTATTTGTTATATATCTTTTTATAGTATTTGTCCGTACAACCAAATTGGGGTGCCGTTTTATTTTTGCAACATGCTAAGTTTTTTACTAGTATTTTTTTCATTTTTATTTCTTCTTTATGTTTTTCACATAGTTCTATAAACCATCGTTGTAAGAATTTTATTCTAGCTCCTAAGGTATATGTTAATCCTGATTCATTCCAACTTTTATTACTTTTGAATTAAAAGGTTCTGATAATTTTGTAAAATATAGTTTTCTTATTTCCTTACTTTCTTCTGTGCTATATGTTCCTTTATAATAATATTCTCTAAATGCACATGTATATTCATCTATATAACACATATTACATATTGCTAACTTTGTCATTAGATTCCGATTTATGATTTTTTCTTTATTTTGTTCTTCTACTTATGTTGCCATACTACTAAATTCATTTCTTATAGCTACTTCGTACTTATATAATATTTTCATAGTTGTAGTAGCTAATTCACCATTAGATATTTTATTACTTCTTAGAGTTTTTAAACTTTCATCTGATAAATTTTGTAGCCATAATTTTACTGTTCCTATAAGTGTTCTTTCTATATATCCTGGTGTTTCTGTCATTCCTATTTTGTTATCTATTAATTGTTTTGATATATATCTCATCCATAATTGAATTGTTTTATTTATATCTGCTACACAGTCTAAATCTAAAAAATCATGTTGTTCAGTTATTGGGTTAGGTGTCCATTTTTTATTTAATCTTTTATCCCTTATAGTTTTTTCTTTATCATATTGTTCATAGTTTGCATTATAATATTTTAAATTTTTTGAGTTTTTTATTCCTGATGTGCTAGGTTTTTTATCCATGTCTACGTCTCCTGTATTTACTTCTAACTTCTTTGTACTATCTATGTTTGCTAAAAGTTTCGTATATGTTTCGCTTGTTTCCGAATGTTGTTCATCTAGATCATCGTTATTTATTTCATCAATTCTTATTTCAGGTAGTTTATCTTGGTTATTTTCTTCTTTTTCTTCTAGTTCTTCTTCTAATTGCAATTTTTCTTTAAATTTATTTATCTCATTTGCTAATTTTGTTTTTTGTTCTTTTTCGTTTTGTTTAATTTCATACATTTCTTTTAATATTACCAGCTCTTTTTCTAGTTCTATTATTTTAGTATTTTTTACTTCTTCTAATTGTTGTACTTCCTTTTTTGCTTGTTGTTTTATTTTTTCAATTTCCATTTTTCTATCTATTTCCTCATTTTCTTTTGTTATTCTTATCATAGCCGTTAAACTATCTTCTAGTTTTACCGTTTCTTTTTCTAACATTAAACTTATATTGTCACCTATTTTCTTGTATCTTCTTCCTAGATTAGAAAATATTATCTTTATTTTTAATCCGTCATAGTTTTCATATATTGTTTCGTCTGTGGCATATTCTTCCTTATTCATTTATAGATTGTGTTGAAGTTTATATTCTAAACTTTCTATTTGTATTTGTAGATATAAAATAGTTTTTCTCTGTGCTATTATAGAGTTTTTACAAATTTTTGCAAATATATTACTATTAAGTCTATTTTGCCTATGTCTTAATTCTTGTCTTTTTGCTATAATTATTTCAGTAAGTTTTTGTTTATATTCGTTATTCTTGTTATTCATTGTACTAGTATACGTGCCCGCACGTTGCGCGGATATTTAAATTAAAAATAAGTGATAAAATTTACTATGTACTTTGTAGTGCATTATTAATACACAATTTAATACTTATATTATTAAAATTAAAATATTATGTTTATAGTTATAATTAGCTACATTTTTTGTTTTTAATTATGTTTTGTTGAAATTTTAATAAATATAATATTAATTTTTTTGTTTATTTTAATTTGATTAAAAAAACAATTACTTTATGTGTTTTTACTTGTTTGATCTATTATTTTTAATTATGGTTAATTGAAATAATATTATATCCTTGTTAGTAAGTTTTAAAATCTAACTTTCACATGAAATGATTAAATATCAAATTGTAGGCACGATATTCAAATTTTTAAATTTTATCTTTCTATTTTTGTGAAACTCATATATTGATTACATGATATTTTCTAAAAATCATCTAAATATAGTAATATTTTATTACTAAATAATGTTTACATTTTCAAATCAATTTCATAAAACACTTTGAATAGAAAAGTTATATAAAAAGGTTAATCCTATAAGATGTAGTTGTTATTGAAAGAAAAAATCATTAAAAAGAGAGGCAAATCAGTGAGGAAAAAAAGTTATTGCATATGTATTTTTCACAATTTACAATTAAATATAATTTGTAGTTACATTATCAGTTATATTTTCAAATTTATTAATTTTATTGTCTAACAAATATTCTAACAATTGACATATTTTCATACATCAAGTATAAAAGCATGGAATTTTTAACATACTTTAAATAAAAATTACATATCAAAAAAAATATTCATAAGTTTTTGTTCTTTCATATATGAATTTTCAATCAAAAGAATCACCAATTAAAACTGAAATACATAACTAAAGAAAACTAATAAATTTCATCACCCCATAACCAAAAAAAACATTCATCATGTTTTTATCTACATAATCCAACTATTTTACAATGAATCTCCTTCACTAATGGAGGAGTAACATATCTTACTTTGATATTAAAAATAGTCATAAATCATACATTACAAAAATTAAAAACACAACTATTTTTATTTATATATAACATAAATAGAAAAAATAAGGCCAAACACGATTTTTTTTAAAAATAAACAAATTTACATTCCTAAATTTTAGGCCTACAAATATTGTAAAATGAAAAAGATAAATATGAATTGTAGAAGAATCCATCGTATATGAGAGCAGTTATTTTAGCCACATATTTAAACATAGTTAGTTAATTATTATTTTTGTTCCTCTTTTGATTTTATCTTCTTCCTTTTCTTTGTTTAAAATTTAAAAATATCCTTTTCCTTTTAAAAGATTTTTAGATTTAAAATACTTAGATTTTAATATTTTTAAAAAAGACTCCATCGTGTGTATGTGGAGTAATTGATTTAGCTATGCATTTAAATATAGTTAGTTATCTTCTAAAATATTTTTAGTTTGTAGTTTCATATTTAAAATTTATTTTGTTAATTAAATATAAATTATGTGTTAAAAGACTCCATTAGTTATTTTAGCCACATATAATATTTTATTTTTCCTTTTCTAATTTATCTTCTTCTTCATTTATAGAATTAAAAAGTAGTCTTATCCTTCAAAAATATCTTCCAATTTTAAATATTTTTATTTTTAATTTCAGAAATTTAAATTGATATTTTGAATTCAATATTTTCAAATATTTATGGTAAATCTCAGATGAAAAAAGAGCACTTATCTTTCTCTATTTTAAAAAAAATATTATCTATAAAATATTAATTATTTTTAATGTTACCTTTAAAATATTTAAAATTCAAAATATTTTTACTATTTTAAAAATTAAAAATATTTATGTGTTGTTTACGGTAAAGTTTATTAGTCAAATCATGCGTATTGTAATTTGTTGAAATCTTTGGAAAATTATGTGTAGTGGCAAGTATGTATGACAATAAGAGATCTTCCTTTGTTATAATTCTTTATGTCATTAACTGTGATATTCACACAATATTGAGCAAAAACTATCCATTTGTTATAGGGCCTTACAAATGGAGAGATTTATATAATCATTGATACAACCAAATATCATATTAGGTGCATGAAAGTGAAATGGAACATATCACTTTCATTGTCATAAATATAAATTACCATTAAATATTTGTTTAATCAATGTCGGTTTTTTTAAATAGTTTTATTTATTAGATATAAATTTTGTTTTAAAAGACTTCATCATGAGTGGAGTATTTATTATAGCCACATATTTATAATTAGTTAGTTAATATTTTATTATTCCTTTTCTGATTTTATATTCTTCTTCCTTTTTTTTTGTTTAAAATTAAAAAGTATTTTTTTATCTTTTAAATAGATATATTCAGTTTTAAATATTTCATATTTTAAATTAATATTTTAATTCAATATAATAATGATTCAATTTTATGATAAATCTCAGATAAAAAAAGAACTTACCTATAAATCCCTTATTGTGGATTCATTTTAATATTCATAAAATATAAAAATAAAAATAAAATAAAATATAATAATGATTCAATTTCTATCTCCCGATTATCAACGATAATTCATAAGCCATAAATTTTGCTTAAATGAATTATTTTATTGCAAATTGCAATGTTAATGACATAAATCAGACATTCAATAAAAAAATAAATGACTGATTTTTCCTCCTTTATAAATCATCTTTAATGAAATGAGGAAAAATACGAAAGAAAGTTCATAAGCCATAAATTATGCTTAAAATGAATTAATTTAATCAATTTGGTTCAATTTTTGATTCAGATAAAATATATCTAAGATCTCCATATACAACATATTTTCTTGATAAAAAAAAAAACAAAAAAGAAATAAATACTTTAAAAACTGGTCAATATTGTCAATCTTACACTCTTGGCTTGGCAATAAGTAAAATGGAAGTTGATCTTTGAAGATTAGGTTGAACTAAAGTTTCATCATAATGGCCTGAAATGCAGAAATTGGCATGATCGTCCGGCTCCCAACAAACAATAAGGCTTTGGATTTTTGTTTGAATGTGATTTTTGTTTTACACATTTTTGATGAATTGGTTTAAAAAGGTGTGGATGATGTAGTTTAAGTAGTATTTTTTTTTAAAGATGTCGGTTAGGAAGTTTAGGCGTTTTTAAAGGGATAAGATTAGTTAATATTTGAAATTCAAATTTTAAATTGATTATTTAATGGATGTGAGTTCTTTTCATTTTAATTTTTTTGGATTGGAAGTTTTTTCTTTATATTATTAACTAAGGTGTGTTCTATGAATATAATTTAATATATTTTAAAAAATGAAAAAGAAAAAACCCCCCATTTAACGTAATCAGATCCACAATTTTAACTTATTTTTATAATTTTTTTTGATAATCAGTTTTTAAGTTTTTATTTTTTGATTATTAATTTAAAATAAATTTATAAAAAAATAAAAAAAGAAACTACCCCATTAAAAAATAAAAAAACCACTCATTTCACCTACAAATATCCAGAATTTTTAACTTTTTTTTTTTAATAATCAGTTTTTTTAATAAAAATTTAGTTGGTTACTTCTTTTTTTTTGTTAATTTTGAATACAAATTTTAAAAACAATTTAAAATTGCTGAATTTTTGTGGTACTGACATGTGACACTTTTTTCTTCTCCTATTATATACAGATAGATTTTTAGATATTGAATATATTTATATTCTATTTTAGATATATTATCTATTAATTGATCTAATTTGTCGTTATCAGTTTTTGTGATATTGAGTTGTTTATATTCCGGATATAATTTGTTTAATTTTCTTCTTATTTTTTTTAACTTTCTACTAGTATGTTTCTTCTTATATTTCTTTTCATCATAGATTTGATACTATTTTTCGGTGCGGAATTCATTTTACTGGTAGATGATAAATTCATGATATACTAAGATATTTTTGATAGTGTGGTAGGTGAGAAATTCATGACATTTTTGGTAGGTGTACCATTTTTGGTAGGTGAGGAATCCATTTTAAAGATTTTATTATAATATTCTTTTGTTAAGTGTTTTAATCTTGATATCTCTTTAATATTATTTATGATATATTCTAGATATAACATATCTTGAGTTCTTAGGTACATATATAAATTATTTTCCATTAATTGTTCTAATAGTTTTATATTTTCCATAGCTTCTGTCCAATATTGTAAATATTAGTAATTCATTTTAGTCTGAATTTATTTCTAAATCATACCATTCTATTCTTTCGAGGTCTAAATCATGTAGGTCTATGTCATACCATTGTTGGTTTAATATATCTTCTGATCCGTTATCATTAAATATTTTTTTTCCCCATATTATTCTTCTTAATTCAATTATTTCTATATCTTTAAGTATATATAAGATTAAAGTTTCATAGTTTTCTATCATTTCATCATGCATGTATGTAGTCATGTTCTTTATCATGCAGGTTTTTATTTTCAATTATTCCTTTCTATCATATTCATAATTGATTAAATTCATATTAGATCATTATGAACTAGATTATTTGTTTATCATGTTCTCCTGTCACTACTAGCATCGTACTTTAGTGGATACTTCCTTCTTATCAGCACCTCAACTTTGTTTACTCCCCTAAACGGCTTTCCTTGCCTACCGGTTTCAACATTAGGATGACATAATATAGAAGTTTTCTCCCTGTTTCCAGTGTGCTAATAAACTAGAAATCATGATTCAAATAATTCTAATACATAATAACTAACATAAATTTATTCAATCATATATATGATATTCAGGAATATATGAAATTAGTTCTGCATATTTTTTGAACAATATACCTTAGCCTCTTGCTTATCCATGATATCTGAAGGTTGTTCCATTATCTATTAAGTTTTTAAATATTTGAGAGAGTGTTTTTAAGAAAGCTTCGTTTATTTTTGACTTACCTATTATGTTACATATACCTTCCTTTATATAGAAAGGAATTACAGTAGTGCACAATAATGCACGTACTATACTATTTACTGCACAATAATGCACTACCACCTACTACTTTAACACTTGTCCTATTAACAATGCACACCACCTATCACACTTTACACTTGTCTATACTACTTTAATAATGCACATGCATACTAGACCAATTTACTCTACTAACTTGTACCGAATAATTTACAATAATGTGACTAATACTGTACACTTTAAGACTTTTACATAATAATTTATATCTACTTTTGGCTTTGTTGGCCAAACACATTTTTATGTCTTCTTTTTATCTCTTTGTCCTTTGTCTTTATCTTTTTTGTCTTCTTCTCTTTATCTTATCTCTTTTCCGTCTCTATCTTCTTTTATTTTATCATTTCAGTTGGACATCGGAGATTACATTATCTTCTCCATTGCGTTTTGAACATATATGGTCAGAATATTTATGTCCAATTAGCTTGCAATATTAGGTTAATAGTTCTGACGAAATAAATCCTGATTTGAGTGCTCTTGTCGTAGGTCTTTCTTCTGGTTTAATAATGATAAAATCCATTTCTAGACTTCATCCATATTTGCTTTCCTTAGTTCTCTTGAATTTGAATATATCATTAACTGGTCTTTAGAGTAGTAACTCCATATAGCATTTCCGTTTAAATAATTGTTTGCTAACTCTTGTATAATAGTTGATATACCAAGTATTATTTTATTGTCATAAAAACTTGGTATCTCTATTTTTCGTATTTCTTCTTGTTGTCCAATATCTTCAGGTATAATCATGTCTTTGGTTAGTCCGATATTAATAACTTGAATCGGAGGTTTTATCTCTTCGTATAATATCTCTGCTGGTGCTGTATAAAACTTTACATAAAATAAATTTCCTTTGGTAACTTTTTATATGTAATGAATGCCTTGTGTAGTTCTGGTATTCCACTTATTTCTTCTCCGTCGTATGTGTATACGGTATTTAATAGTCCATAATTTTAACATGTCCTTACTAAATTGGCGTTAGTTTTTGGCTGTGCGATTAGCTTGTTATAACCTTGTAATTTTCGGGTTAAGTAGTCTTGACTTGGTTCTTTGGTTGTAGTGGATCTAGGATTATGGTTTAAATAGGTTTGAATTTTGTATATATTTTCAATATATGTTCTCGTGACATGGTTATATAATTTTTTTCTCATTTTGTTCGCCATCTACATAGGTAGAGATTTGTGGTTCCATAGTCAATGTGTTTCTTGGCATTTTTGAAGTAAATGATTTTTCAAATAGGTGGTTTAAGTTTGTATTCTTATGTTGTTTTTCACTAACTTGTTTACTTGTACCTGCAGCTATATTTAGACAAATATTATGGGTTTTAAGGTGTTTTCCCAACGTCACCTTTTAGCTCTGGATTTTTTGTTCTGCCGATTTTTCATCTTGATATTTTTCTTTCGTTATTATTTGTATATCTGTTTCAGTTATTGATATAGTATCCATTATCTGATTCTATTACTGAATTATTTTTCATTTCGTCTATTTCGTTTTCTGATAATTCATATATACTATCTTCACTTTCTAATTCATAATCTACGTACTCTATCTGCGTATATTTTTCATCGTATATATTATTATTTCTGATATTTTTTTTTTCTTTGAATTTTTAGGTAATTTACAATCTCTAGCTATATGTCCTAATTTTCCACAATTAAAACAGGTACATTCCGTTAGTTTTCTTTTTGGTCTATATGGTCTTTTGGTTTTGTATTTTTTTACATAGTATCTTCTTCTTGGTTTTTTATATTTATATTTCGATCTATATTTTTTGTTATATCTCTCTTTATAGTATTTGTCCGTACAACCAAATTGGGGTGCCGTTTTATTTTTGCAACATGCTAAGTTTTTTACTAGTATTTTTTTTTCATTTTTCTTTCTTCTTTATGTTTTTCACATAGTTCTATAAACCATCATTGTAAGAATTTTATTCTAGCTCCTAAGGTATATGTTAATCCTGCTTCATTCCAACTTTTTATTACTTTTGAATTAAAAGGTTCTGGTAATTTTGTAAAATATATTTTTCTTATTTCCTTTCTTTCTTCTGTGTTATATGTTCCTTTATAATAATATTTTCTAAATGCACATGTATATTCATCTATATAACACATATTACATATTTCTAATTTTGTCATTAGATTTTGATTTATGATTTTTTCTTTATTTTGTTCTTCTACTTCTGTTGTCATACTACTAAATTCATTTCTTATAGCTACTTCGTACTTATATAATATTTCCATAATTGTAGTAGTTAATTCACCATTAGATTTTTTATTACTTCTTAGAGTTTTTAAACTTTCATCTGCTACACAGTCTAAATCTAAAAAATCATGTTGTTCAGTTATTGGTTTAGGTGTCCATTTTTTATTTAATCTTTTATCCCATATAGTTTTTTCTTTATCATATTGTTCATAGTTTATATTATAATATTTTAAATTTTTTGTGTTTTTTATTCCTAATGTACTAGGTTTTTCATCCATGTCTATGTCTCCTGTATTTACTTCTAAATTCTTTGTATTATCTATATTTGTTAAAAGTTCCGTATATGTTTCGCTTGTTTCTGAATGTTGTTCATCTAGATCATCGTCATTTATTTCATCAATTCTTATTTCAGGTAGATTATCTTGGTTATTTTCTTCTTTTCCTTCTAATTCATCTTCTAATTGCAATTTTTCTTTAAATTTAATTATCTCATTTGCTAATTTTGTTTTTGTTCTGTTTCTTTTCGTTTCATTTCATACATTTCTTTTAACATTGCCAGCTCTTTTTCTAGTTCTATTATTTTAGTATTTTTTACTTCTTCTAATTGTTGTACTTTCTTTTTTGCTTATTGTTTTATTTTTTCAATTTCCCTTTTTCTATCTATTTCTCCATTTTCTTTTGTTATTTTTATCATATCAGTTAAACTATCTTCTAGTTTTACCGTTTCTTTTTCTAACATTAAACTTATATTGTCACCTATTTTCTTGTATCTTCTTCTTAGATTAGAAAATATTATCTTTATTTTTAATCCGTCATAGTTTTCATATATTTTTTCGTCTATGGCATATTCTTCCCTATTCATTTATAAATTGTGTTGAAGTTTATATTCTAACTTTCTATCCGTATCTGTAGATATAAAATAGTTTTCCTCTGTGCTACTATAGATTTTTTACAAGTTCCTGCAAATATAGTACTGTTAAGTCTACTTTACCTATGTGTTAATTCTTGTCTTTTCGCTATAATTATTTCAGTAAGTTTTTATCTATATTCATTATTCTCGTTATTCATTCTATTTTTAAATATTGAATATATTTGTATTCTATTTTAGATATATTATCTATTAATTGATCTAATTTGTCGTTATCAGTTTTTATGATATTCAGTTGTTTGTATTCTGGATATAATTTGTTTAATTTTCTTTTTATTTTTCTTAACTTTCTACTAGTATGTTTCGTCTTATATTTCTTTTCAACCATGGCTCTGACACCATTTTTCGGTGCGGAATTCAATTTACTGGTAGATGATAAATTCATGATATACTAAGATATTTTTGATAGTGTGGTAGGTAAGGAATTCATGACATTTTTGGTAGGTGTACCATTTTTGGTAGGTGAGGAATCCATTTCAAAGATTTTATTATAATATTCTTTTGCTAAGTGTTTTAATCTTGATATCTCTTTAATATTATTTATGATATATTCTAGATATAATATATCTTGGGTTCTTAGGTACATATATAAATTATTTTCCATTAATTTTTCTAATAGTTTTATATTTTTCCATAGCTTCTGTCCAATATTGTAAATATTCGTACCTCATTTTAATCTGAATTTATTTCTAAATCATAACATTCTATTCTTTCGAGGTCCAAATCACGTAGGTCTATTTCATACCATTGTTGGTTTAATATATTTTCTGATTCGTTATCATTAAATAATTTTTCTTATATGATTCTTCTTAACTCTATTATCTCTATACCTTTAGTATATATAAGATTAAAGTTTCATAGTTTTTTTTCATTTCTTCATGCATGTATGTAGTCATGGTCATTGTTATGCAGGTTTGTTATTTTCAATTATTCCTTCTATCATATTCATAATTGATTAAATTCTTATTAGATCATTATGAACTAGATTATCTATTTATCATGTTCTCCTGTCACTATTAGCATCGTACTTTAGCGAATACTTCCTTCTTATCAGCGCCTCAACTTTATTTACTCCCCTAAACGGTTTTCCTTGCCTACCGGTTTCAACATTAGAATGACATAGTATATAAGTTTTCTCCCTGTTTCCAGTGTGCTAATAAACTAGAAATCATGATTCAAATAATTCTAATACATAATAACTAACATAAATTTATTCAATCATATATATGATATTCAGGAATATATGAAATTAGTTCTGCATATTTTTTGAACAATATACCTTAGCCACTTTCTTATCCGTGATATCTGAAGGTTGTTCCATTATCTATTAAGTTTTTAAATATTTGAGAGAGTGTTTTTAAGAAAGCTTCGTTTATTTTCGACTTACCTATTATGTTACATATACCTTCCTTTATATAGAAAGGAATTACAGTAGTGCACAATAATGCACGTACTATACTATTTACTGCACAATAATGCACTACCACCTACTACTTTAACACTTGTCCTATTAACAATGCACACCACCTATCACACTTTACACTTGTCCATACTACTTTAATAATGCACATGCATACTAGACTAATTTACTCTACTAACTTGTACCGAATAATTTACAATAATGTGACTAATACTGTACACTTAAAGACTTTTACATAATAATTTACATCTACTTTTGGCTTTGTTGGCCAAACACGTTTTTATGTCTTCTTTTTATCTCTTTGTCCTTTGTCTTCTTCTCTTTATCTTATCTCTTTTCCGTCTCTATCTTCTTTTATTTTATCATTCTAGTTGAACATCGGGGATTACATTACCTTCTCCATTGCATTTTGAACATATATGGTCAGGGTATTTTTGTCCAATTAGCTTGCAATATCTGGTTAATAGGTGGTAGTGCATTATTGTGCAGTAAATAGTATAGTACGTGCATTATCGTGCACTACTGTAATTCCTTTCTATATAAAGGAAGGTATATGTAACATAATAAGTAAGTCGGAAATAAACGAAGCTTTCTTAGAAAACACTCTCTCAAATATTTAAAAACTTAATAGATAATGGAACAACCTTCAGATATCATGGATAAGCAAGAGGCAAAGGTATATTATTCAAAAAATATGCAGAACTAATTTCATATATTCCTGAATATCATATATATGATTGAATAAATTTATGTTTGTTATTATGTATTAGAATTATTTGAATCATGATTTCTAGTTTATTAGCACACTGGAAACAGAGAGAAAACTTCAATACTATGCTATCCTAATGTTGAAACCGGTAGGCAAGGAAAGCCGTTTAGGGGAGTAAATAAAGTTGAGGCGCTGATAAGAAGGAAGTATCCGCTAAAGTACGATGCTAGTAGTGGCAAGAGAACATGATAAACAGATAATCTAGTTCATAATGATCTAATATGAATTTAATTAATTATGAATATGATAGGAATGAATAATTGAAAATAAAAAACCTGCATAACAACGAACATGACTACATACATGCATGATGAAATGATAAAAAACTATGAAACTTTAATCTTATATATTCTTAAAGGTATAGAGATAATAGAATTAAGAAGAATCATATGAGAAAAAATATTTAATGATAACGGATCAAAAGATATATTAAACCAACAATGGTATGAAATAGACCTACATGATTTAGACCTCGAAAGAATAGAGTGGTATGATTTAGAAATAAATTCAGACTAAAATGAACTACGAATATTTACAATATTGGACATAAGCTATGTAAAACTATTAAAACAATTAATGAAAAATAATTTATATATGTACCTAAGAACCCAAGATATGTTATATCTAGAATATATCATAAATAATATTAAAGAGATATCAAGATTAAAACACTTAGCAAAAGAATATTATAATAAAATCTTTAAAATGGATTCCTCACCTACCAAAAATGTCATGAATTCCTCACCTACCACACTACCAAAAATATCTTAGTATATCATGAATTTATCATCTACCAGTAAAATGAATTCCGCAGCGAAAAATGGTATCAAAGCACTTTTAAGCTATTAATTATTACAATTTATAATATCTTTTACGTAATTTCTCTCATATGTCTTCAAAACTTGTAAGTTGTGATTATTATGATTTATAGTGCTATTTATGTCATTTTTAATAAATATATATTATCTATTTTGTTTCAATTTATGTAGCACTGATGAAAATTTGAGGGTCAATCAAATTTTCTATATGACTTTTAAATATTTAAGTTGTTAATTATTGTGATACTTGTTACTCCTATTCCAAATTATATTGTTAAATATTCTGATTTATATTATTTTTTTATGACATAATAAATAATATATGTTATTTTCTTTATTCTAATTTATGTAGTACTAATAAAAATTTTACTATGCACTAAATTTTTTATGCTTTTTTAAATATTTTAAGTTAATAATTATTATTATAGTAATAATCTTTCATGTAATAATGCAATCGAAATCTAATTTGCCTTTCCAAAATAACCTTTCTTAGAATACACGTGGCTGTCAATTAAAGAAAATAAAAATAAAGACAGAGGCGAGTAAAAGCTACATGAGATGTGATGGGTAATTTTGTCAACTACACTCAAAATTATATCATTAATGGACAACATTAGTTTCTGCTGACCAATAATATGTTTCCAAGTTATTGAAATTACGAAAATTATCCTCTAAAGCTGCCAGGCACGCATGTTGACCTCTTGCCTGATTGAGCTACTTTAGGCCCGCCTACGTGGCGCCATCACAAACCATGATTCATTTTTAAATTTATTTATTTCCAAAACTAGTCTTACCCTTCATGAAATGTTGTGACTTTTTATCAAAAGTTGGGAATTTTATGAAAGGTTGCGATTTTAATGTAAAGTTGTGACTTTTGTGAAGAGTCGTGACTTTTGTGAAGAGTTGTGACTTTTATGAAAGGTTGTGACCTTTCCGAATAGTTGTAACTTTTCTAGAGAATTGTGACATTTCCGATAAAGCACAATAAGCATTTGTTGATACTACCCCGTGTTGTCTATAAATAGAGGAGTTTCCTCTCATTTTAAAACAATGAAAATTTTGAACTACTTCTTCTTCTTCTTCTACACAAATAAATATTCGTGTACTTTTCTCCTGTTGAGTGACTTACAACACCATTTTTCCTTTCTGTTTTATTCTATTGTTACAAATCCGCGTATGTTTTTTTACAGACATTAGTTTATGCTTATGTTATTAATATAGCGCTTTAAGATTTCGGAGGAATTTTTTGCCTTAAAATAAAATGTTATTGACAATGTAGAGTATGTATCGAAAATACAAATATTACTGAATAATCATATGTAAGCTTAATAAAAGAGTTTAATCCCGTGTGAAGCACGGGTAGTTTACCTAGTAATAAATAGAAGGTAATTCTTCCTCGAATATAATAAATACATTATCTTGAAAAATATAATATAAAATATTATAATAATGATAAGAGGTAAAATAAAAATTAAATATAAAATTATCCATTAATTTCATGAAGTGAACAAGTATAGTTATATATTCCAGAATAATATAATGGATAACTATTGTTGGATGGTGGCACTAATATTTGTTCCTTACAGAAATCGTTCAATTAGTCCCTAAACTGTGGTTGAATGTGTTAATTTCCTCTACTATTCTACTTATTTGACGCATGGGAGGGGGAGGAATTATAAGATTGAAAAATAAAATAACATCTAGAAAGTAAAAGGCTTATAGTTTTTTTTTTTAAATTTGGTATTTGATATTTGAGTTCAACTATTTCGAATTCTATAGTTAAATGTTAATCAATTGTTAAATTGTTCGTCCCTTTTGTTCGTCCTCAATTTCATACATTTGACATTTTTTAAAAAGAACTAAATTGTTCTCCCTAAGAGAATTTGAAAGAGAGAGAAATATATTTTTCTATGTCTTAAAAGGTGTTCTTATTAATAATAAAGTTTGCTTTTATTATTTTTTGAACTATATTATTTTTATTAGTAATTGTTTCATAGTTAGAGAATCAAGAAAATTAAAACAATAGGAATTGTATTATTATTATTATTACTATCTCCATTTTTAATGTGATAACTTCCAAAAAAAAAAAAAATCTCATATATAATTAACTACTATTTAAGTTTGATTTTTTAAAATTACGATCAATCCTGCCCATAAGGCAAAATCCATAGAAAGAATAAAAAAAGGTATAAATTAAAAGGTAACAATAAAAATCATTGACAGTGAATAAATTATTTTTATCCTCTTAATATATATATATTATTGTGTTTTAATTGTTGAACTTTTCAACGTCATGGTTTTAGAGTCCGTAAGGATAGGTTTACAAAAATTGTTTTTAACAAAAAAATAAAAAGTTAAACTTAAATGACTTTTAAGTCAAAAAATAAAAAGTATGGAGAAATCTATTTTTTGTTTTTAACTTATTTTAAGTTTATCTCTTACCTTGCAAAATACTCCATAACTTATTTTAAGTCATTTTTTCGATTTATTTTTAAGTTATTTTATATTTTTCAAACACTTCCAAAAGTCAAAAGCTGATTTAAAAGTAGGTTTGACTAACTTTTAAGTCAATTCAAACACCTCTTAGTTGTGGTGTTCTTCCTTTATTGACAATTATGCAATAGAAGTCTTTCATGCAGCAGAATACTAATTCTTTCTTAATTAGAGGTATTAGATTCGAGTTTCTATAGATACAAAGTCGCTTTTGTTGGAAAGTACTTTTTAATGTGAGAGTTAGGAATGTGCAAATATCGAACCGACCTATAAACCGAATCGAAAAAATGTTATTGATTTATTGCTATTTGGTTAACATTTTAAATTCGATATTGGTTATTAATATTGAATTTTTGGGTAATCCGATAACTCATAAAGATTAGTAATTTACTACTTTTACTTGTACATAAATATTAAATATTAATTTCAATACCTTACTAGTGTATATATATATATATATATATATATATAAATAAAAGAATATCCTCATGATCTGGTATCAATAGGTAGTTGAGCTGCTAATGTCATGACCCGAGTATACACCCTGGACATGGCCGGCATTCAAGAACCATTGTTGGTCCCCAAGCGAACCCTCATCATGGCTGACTACAAACGGAAGACTAACTTAAGCATGTAAAAGCTTAAAACTGAAATAAAATTCAACAAACTCAACTTTGTAAGAGATTAACTCAAATGAACAACTTAGAATAAAAATAATATATTCAACTCGCCATAAAATGGGCAACTTAAGTCTTTAAAATATTTAACAAAATAAATAAATAATACATACTTCTCAACTATATACTGACTATCTATGAAGCCTCTAACTGATAAAGATGGAAGTCGGGACAAGATCCACGGCATCCTGACTAAACTGAAAAAAGTAAATTAAATCCTCCGGAAACAAGGAGGCTCACCATAACTAACTCTAACTCCCGGATGTATCAACGAATCTCCTGTTGATGATCCTGAATACCTGTATCTGCATCATGAAAAGATGCTGGTCAAATGGTTTAGTACGTAGAATGTACGAGCATGTAATGGGAATTCTAAAACATAAAAATAAGCTTGAACTTGATAAAAGGAAACATATTTACCTCTTTTCAAACTTACTCAACTCAAGGATACTCAAAACTACTCAAACTTACTCGACTTAGAAGCACTCAAGGATAAGATACTCAACTCAGAGATAAGATACTCAACTCAAAGATATGATATTCAACTCTGGGTACTCAACTCAATATAAAGCAACAATACACATGCAATATATGGAAACCTTTATAAAACAGTAAAAACAACCTAGTTCGTTAAATAAAATGCAATAACAAACTCAACTTTACTTATATAATAAAGTTATATAGTTTATGTGGGAGTTTCTCTAACCGACAACCACCACTATGAGCCTAAGTGGTGATACATCGTCTTACCTCACACTACCAAGGACCGTCCTATACCTTGCCGGGGTATAGAACCTAACTCACTAAGTGGATTCTCCAGTCTATGCTAAAAAGTACTAAGGAATCATCTCAAAAGTATGACCCTTTTCTACTCATGACGGCTACATGGTTTATGGAGACTTGGGTTAATATGAACTCGCATCCCCATATCGGTGCTCAATACTACTCCCAAAATATACTTAGCTCATGTGTTTGTAAAAACAAAACTCTTTCTTTGGTTTGAGAAAATTACTCAAAACTTAGCTTAAAAGCTCTCTTGGAATCGATGTTCCCTTTCTTACTCAAAACTCTTTTGAAAATCTCAGTTTCCTCTCATCTTAAATGTGAAAAACATTTACTCTTGGGAATACTTAGTTCCCATATATACTTCAAAGCTTAAGTCTTAAAAACAAAGTTAAAACATTTGTAAAAGACTTAACTATGGTTCATGCCGAATTATGGATATGAACGACTCAATGCAAGGTTTTCAATAACCATAGATAGAACTCAATACTTGGAACTCAAGAACTTCAATGATACTACTCATCTCAAGACTGTTCAACTTATAGTGTTCATGCAGGATTATGGGCATGAAATGTTCAACTCAAGGACTCAAAGATACTTTTCAAAAGGGATTAGGAACTCAGTACTTAACGACTTAGAACTTGAAGATACCACTTCTCTAAAGGATACTCAACTTACGATGTTCATGCGGAGTTATGGGAATGAAACAACTCGACTCGATGATCTACAAAGCAATATGGAACTCATGTATACGACTCTTCTCATTCTCTCACTTACTTCCTCAAAACTTAGTTCAAATCGATAGTTAATCTCAAAGGATTCACAATTGAACTCAAAGGATTTCTTGAACTCTGCTCTTAACTCTCTCTTGAATGTGAATTATGAATTCAAGAGTTATGGTTCATTATAGGAAAGATCTTGTGATGACAAAGTAGACTCATGAACACATTTTCCTCATCCTCTTACTCACTTACTCGAGCCTTGAAACAAATTACTAGAAGTTGTAGAAGACTCCTCAAAAGGGCTCAAAGGGATTTTCTTAGAATGTTCGAATGGATTCTCAAAACTTAACTCTTAACTCTACCTTGAATTTGAATTATGGATTGAAGGGTTATGCTTGGGAATGTAGGACCTCTCAATGATTTAGGAGGGTTAAGATAGTTGATAACAAGAACAGGCTAAGACCCAAACTTAAAAACACTGGTGCGACGCGGAGATGGAATTAAATCTTTGATCGCAAAAATAAATTTTGGGACAGTGGACTCTGTGTCGCGGAGAGGGCGTACTTTTTGAGGGACTGAATGTTTAAAAATCCTCTGCGACGCGGATTTGGGCACATATTTTTGTCCGATCTTTTCTTTCTCTCTCAAACTCGAATCAAGTCATACCTACTGCAATTCTAAGGTCAAATTCATGAATTCTTTTAACACAAAACAATTTCAGCGAAACCCACAAAAAGAACTATCAATTAACTCATCTTATTCGCAACCCTCGCCTCTAGTACTCAATGAGAACTTCATTATCAAAGAACGAAACACAAACCTCAAGAACTCAATAAGATTATCAATATTGGCTAAAACTCAAAAACTTCTCAAGAACTTAATACTTCAATCTCAAAAACGAATTCAAGGATAGAATTAAACATGATTGGAGTGAGGGCGAACAAACCCAACACTATGAAAGCTTACATACCTGAAAGAATCATCTTCTTGAAGAACTTGAAGGAAAATATGGGAAGATGAACTTAGCCTTAGCCTTTCTTGATTTTCTTGAGCGTAGAATCTTTGGAGTGAATGAGAGGGTTTGATTTAAGAAAACTGTTTTTATACTCGTTTAGGGCAATTTAGATGACCTCCTAAGGGTTTTTAGGACTAAAATACCCTTAAAGAAATAATTTAAATGAGCTGGGAGTCGGAATAATTTTTCACCAGGCAGTGAGGTCCATATTGGCTCCGTAACGCAGAGCCATCGCGGAGCTGCTCCGGGTTTGTGCATCATTAGTAAATCAGTCATAACTTTTTACTCAGTGCTCGGAATTTAGCAAACTCAGTGGAGTTGAAAAGAGGACTCGAAGGGCTTTAATTTTTTATTTTGTAGCTCACCTAAATGATCTTGTACTAGGAGTTATGGTCGTTTGAAGTTGACCCAAAACTTAAGAAAACTTAAGAATGACTTGAATTCTTTTCTCTTTAGTTCTTCTTGGAACTCAAGGTGCTACATCTAGTGTCCTTAATACTCAAGAAATCTTAAATTCCTTGCAAAAATCTCACTCACTACGAAGAACAGTTCGAGTCTTAGCTCAAAAAATTTCTGGGGTGTTACTGCTAATTTCAATAGAGTACATGATAATAACCCACACACACACATACATACACACACATATATATATCTTTGAATGGAAAATCATGACTACTCCTAGCAAAAACAAAGGGGGAATGGACACTCCGAACATCAGGAGCTGACCTCACCCTCTGAATGCAAGGTCTTCTCCACACGAGGTACATGTCAAAGGCGAGAAGGAGCTCACTCCAGCCTCTAAATGCAAAACCTGTTACATATGAGGCACACAACAATGACGAGAACTCGTACTATGATCTGTAGTGTGCAGGAATGTAATATGAGTACCAACAAGAAGTAGTTAGTAGGCTTAGGCCCACTGAGATCCAAAGACAAGGAAAGTATAAATAACAAGTAAAAAGGGAATGTATAGTACAAGCCGCTAAAGAAAAATTATCGAACAATAAATGTGAGCAAAGACAAAGGAATAGAATATAAGAAGCAAGTGACTCAGACAAAACAACATACTTGAAGTGCTAGCCCAATAGGCTAATCACTACAAGAGTACACTACGTAATTCAACTAACCGAAGTACAACAACGGTAACCACCGCTGCACTGCTACATATCACAACAACTAAGAGGCCCATCCAACCCGACCAAACTAGGTAGAGACAATATAGAGACAAATCCAAGACATTCATTTAACGAACTAACAAACCATAAAATAAACAATTATATACAAATGATCAAACCAGGCAGAGACAATACATTTACAAGTCCAAGCCATTCATATAACGAACTAACAAAAAGACATAAAATTAACAATTCTATACAAACCACAACCTAACCGAACCCCATAATCCGGTAATGTATACAACAACAAAAATATCCCAAACGACCCCCCTTAATACTGGTGGGTGCAAACAATAATCAATTATACTTGTGATAGGCGAAACATATTAATCCAAGTTATGCAATAAAGCGAAAGGTGCCCAATAATAACAAGTTCCACACAACCATGTATATACACCTACCTCCTAACATGCTAGGTAGGAGTAAGGGTGGCAATTGGACAGGACCGGATCAACATGACCAATTTTATTGGAACTGATCCTTGTTAAAGGGTTAAATTATCGGAACCGGGTCTTACCGGAACCGGTTTTATCGGAATTTTCCAAAAGTTCTGTCCGATCCCATAGTTATTGGATCGGAACCGGTTTGGACTGGACCGAAACCGGTTCTTACCGAATCATTGTTGATTGTACCGGTAATTTTATTTATTTATTTATTAACTTTAATTATTATATAATATATATTATTAATTATTATATTTAATATTAATAATATTATATTATTAAATATTTATTAACTTATTCTTTTAAATTTTTATAAAACTTCAATTTGAAACTTTAAACTTTAAAGTTTAATAAAGTTTAAACTTTAAAGTTTCAAATTGAAGTTTTATAAATTTGAAACTTCAAGAGTCAAGAGTCAAGACTCAAGTTAAAACTCTAAACGTTAAACATTAAATATTTTGTAAACTTTAAACTTTATATTTTAAATTCAATTTAAACTTTAAACTTTTAAGTCAATTTTAAACTTTAAAGTTTAAACTTAAATTCAATTTTAAATTTAAAGTTTAAAGTTTAAACCTTAAAATTCAATTTTATATTAGACTAATATTAAAATAGTTGAAAATTAAATTTGTAAAATGACTTGCATTAAATATAAGATACTATTTTAAAAGAAAATCAAGACGAATAGCCGTATATTTATTCAAATAAATAAATTGTACAAATACAAATACTTGAAAGAGTACATAATCTAGGTATTGAATATTAATTATTATACTAATAATTGATAATTTTTTGAAATTCTCTTCGTAACTTTTGTATCATTTCAAAAGAAACATTATTTGGAACTTGTATTTGTTGTTGTTCTTCCATTGCTTCCATGTCATCATCACTATTATCACCAAATATTTCATCCATTTCATCATCTATTTGGCTACTTAATTGTGCTAGTCCAGTATTTCTTCTTTCGGCATTGATCCAATCTCTAAACAACACTGATATTTTCAAACTATCCTTTGCTAATGAATATCGATGATCTCCAATCATAAATCTCGCTGCGCTAAAGGCTTGCTCCGAAGCAATCGATCATGCTTGAATTGCTAGCACATCTCGAACAACCCTACCAAGGGTCGGAAATTATTTTTCACGATTCTTCCACCCTACTAATATTTGAGCTTGAAGTTGTCCTTCTTCATGCCTAATCTTTTTCCGTGTCTGATTGAAATATAAATCAAAATCATTATTGATAGAGGATTAAGACCAAGATAATCATCCATAAACTCATCTATATCATCACTTTCTATGCTTACAAGATGGAGGTTCAACTATTGGAATATTTTTTTCTATAGCTTTATATGTATTATATAAATCTCTAGCTTTTGTAAATATGCTTCTTTTACAATCTTCAACACTAGGAGTTTCATCATCTTTAATTTCTAAATTTGCATTAATATTTTCAACCATTCTTTCAATACCTTTTAATTTGTAATCTGGGTTGAATAAAGTAGCAGTCAAATAGATTCGAGGAATAGGGAAAAATATTTTTTTTAATTTTTCAATCATAAAAGCACGTGATTCTTTAAATCGATCTTTTGCTTTATATTTTTCAAATTCAGATGAAATAGAATAAATATATACTAAAACAGAAGAAATAGTTGGATAATATTGACCAGAAGCTGCATTTGCTGATTTATAAAAAACACTTAAAAATTCAATACATTCTTTTGTATTTTCCCAATCTTCATAGACAATTTTTAAATTCGGGTCCGCATTATGAGCATTAAAAACTAATTGTATCGGCTCTTAATAAACATAAGCAACTTCAAGCATTTCAAATAAAGAATTTCATCTAGTGCATACTTCTTTTGGAACTTTTCTATATGCAAGTCTACATTCTTTACAACGATTTTTAAATTCTATAATTCTAGCTTTTATTTTAGCTTTAAAAATCCAATTACAAGAAATTCTATAGGTCGTGACATAAATGAAGTTTTATCAACATAAGTATAATCATTAGTATTAATTCTAAATCTAGGTGGCAGATGTTTAGAACTACTTCCTCCTCCCCTATTATTTTTTTCTTTTCAACATTGGTCTTTTACCACTATTTCTTTCTGAATTCATGTTCAAGTTTAAAATAACTAAATATTATGAAAAACAAGCAAGATAATATAACAAAAAAAATAACTTAATTAATTAACAAATAAAAAATGAAAGTTGGAATGAATGTACCAAACGTCTACTTAAAAGTAGACGTATAACCAAAGCCGGAATTGAGAGATTCCAAAAGAAGCTTCCGATTTACTTCAAATAAATCTCCGAAATCCGAACTCCAAGTCAATATAAAAAATAATAATTTGAATTTATGAGAGATTGAAATTCGAGAGATTTTGTAATATGTTAATGAAATAGTTTATGAATTTGTAAGTTAAATTAAAAAATATGGGTATATTTATAGTGTTAAGGGGTTAGAGAGGGGTGGGTCCCAACCCAATGGCTAGAAGGGCCCAATGGCTAAATTCTAACATTCACATAAAACAAATTAAAATGGAAACTGACCGTTGGACCGGATAAACCAGACCGGAACCAGGTCTAACCAAACCGGATAAAAACCTAGGTTTCATTTCGGTACCTATTCCGGTACCCTATCAGACAGTTTCCTTACCGGTTCAACCGTTACCGGATATACCGGTATGGAAACTGGACCGGACAAAATCCTGTCCAATTGCCAGCCTTAGGTAGGACCCAAGTGGATAACCCTCTTCTTGTGTTTTGGGACCACAGGACTCGGAATGCCCATATATGCTGCCTAGTCCCAATTCAAGATTCTAACCTATCTGTCATACTACTGGATCAGCTCCGTCGTGGTAGCAGGGATTTGTGTAACCAAATCACTAGACAAAGGGTCAACGATACTCCAGACCGATCAAGTAAAAAGTGAGCACTTCCTTGATGACTCTTTTGTCTCAAAAATTAATTTATCAAAGTGGTAAATGTAGTATAACGTGCATAAAACAAGTTTTTCTAGAGTAAAATTGTAGAATGAACTTCAAACAAACTAGTGAAAATCAATTTGTTTACTGGGTTTGTACAACAAAACACGTGAAAATTAGTAATGATGCAATGCATGCCATCACCAACATCCATACAATAGAATCTAAACAACTAGATGTACATTACTAATTATACCTAGCTCCCAGAGCATATAAAATTAACCTTAAATCCAGTTGTTCCTCGACCAAGGCCTCAAGCCCAACAATATGCCAACATATTCAACAATAAAAACATAAAATGATCACTATAACTCTCGATATGAGGGAATTTGTAAAGACTCATGTCATTACCAAAAAATTGTTTTGACTCTAATATTTCACCATAGGTCTCCCTATAACGACCAGAAAGGGTGATTACAATTATTTAAACTATTGTGGAATAGAAGTCAAACTATCAGTATGGTAATCCTATAATTTGTATCATTTTCACCCTATTATTGTAGAATTTGATCTCAACCCTATTTGGACTAATGTATTTACTATGCCATTAGTTAGAATTCGTATGTATTTATTTCCTAATTACTGATCCTAATAAATGATCACAATGGAAATCTTCACTAGTAACTAGTGCCTTGACTTTATTTATAACAAAACTAAGTTGGCATTAACCTCATAGCCTCTACTAGAAATGAAAGGTAATATTAGATACAATTGACCCTCATGGCAAGGTCATTTCCCATAATCCACTCATAGAGATCTTTTTGCATTGGGCTTCCCTTTATCATTAATCGGAGAAATTACTTAACCAACTTATTAGTGCAATAGGTTTTGTCTAACACTACTATGTTGCAAATGATTTGTTTATACCGACTAAAAACATCATGAGTATTGCATTTTTAGACATCCAATTCTATGGTTTTTGTTAAAAAATAGATGCAGGAATGTGCATATTTGCACTTTGCTTATGATGAATGCAAAGAAGAGTTTTCAACGCCCATTGGATGTTGTTGTGACTTTAAAATCATTGCTTTGATTATGTGGGGTTCGACCCCAACCTTGTTTTATTACTATATTACCTTCGACAAAATGTGCATCGTATTGTTGGGACACAAGATTAATTCTTTAAATTTTAAGTTTATAGCTCTTAGTTATATTGTGAATCCTAGTTCTAGATATACAAATTCTTTTCAACTCTTACAGAATAGAAATCAAACCATCAGTTATTGCTCTATTTTTTAAAATCATTTTTCCTTATTCTTTGTGGGATCTTACCTCAACCTTATTTTGATTACTATATTTGCATAGGACCACACTAGATCATCTTAGGGTGTAGTTTTGAGTGTATCAGGAACAAAATATGTCAGTTATGTAAAAGGGTATTTCAAGGTTGATGTATGATATGATGGTTGCTTCGAATATGAAAAGCAAGAGACAAAAATTCCTCACTCAAGGAATGCCTTCAAGGAGGGACTTGGTAGTTGCTGCGTACACAAAGGTTTTGGTCAAAACAACACGAAAGTGCAGACATCTAATAAAGTAATTTTTTTTACTATTACATGAATAAACACTTGGAAAAGAAAAAGAATCATCAGGCAAAGCTTGCAAGTACACAACCATGGAACTAGGAGTGGGACCTAGTTCTCCTTCGCTCAATTTCCCAAGACTAGAGAAGGGGATTTTCCTACAAAAGATGAAAAGTGCTTAGCTTCAAAGGATGACTTGTTTACTTCCTTTGAGCCCCGTCACTTCTTTTGCGACTGCTAAAGATATTTGGTTTGACGAATGTAATCCCAAGATCTTTCTGGATACTATCTCTGTATCCGTCCATTAGGTGGAGTCCTTTTGAGTGTACTACTTTGCGACGATATGCCAGTATTACTTAACTGACTCTCTTGTATTTGTAAATCACTGAAACTGCAAAAATTAACCAAAGGGAATATTTGAAAATATGGATTATGAGTACTCTACAGGAACCTGGTACGAAATTGTTTGAAAATATGGATTATGAGTTCCCAAAGGGAGTGGTATCAAAATAGCCAAACGAACTAGCTTTGCAAGTCCACTTAAGCTAATGGAGGGAAAAACTAAGGGACCAGTTATAAGAGGCAAAACAAAATAGTACATGGAGAAAGTGCTAAAGTCCTATTTGGACAATACTACAAGATGAAGAAGGCAAATATGCTATTTTGTAGCTGTAGCGGAAGTATATTAACAAAAGGTGGTAGTGTAACACCTTTGACATTGAAGAGGACTAAAGAGGGGAAATGGGCAAGTCCATGAAACCAAAATGGACCATGTACCCTTCATGGCACCCTAGACGACCCGTTTAGGGGTCCACAGTTTGTTTAGGGCATGGTGAGCAACCGTCGAAGGCTGCAAAAGCGGGGGTCACCATGGTGGGACCCAAAATGGCCTGTGGTGACTTGTCCAATCAGTTTAGGAGTCCATATAGGTCACCCATAGTTTTTTAAGTTTCGGGTCAACTTCAAACGATTATATCTCTCAGCACATAATGAATTGGGTGGCCCATTACCTATTAAACTAAAGATCTTTGCATCCTCTTTCTAACGCTACAAAGTTTGCCTCATTTTGAGTTTGGAATAAAAATTTATGCCTGTTTGAGTGAAACCCTGTCGGGTAGGTGCAATTTCAGAACTAGTTATATGGCCCATGAAGTATTTCACGAGCCATGAAGCATTAAAGGTCCGTGAAGCTTTTCTTTGAAGGCACCTCATCGGTTTTTAAGTTAGGGTCATTATAGTCTTTCATCAAAATGTTTGGCACCTAAACTATGTCATTTTAAACCTTATTTCAAGACTTATAAAAGTGAATTAAGACCTAAACTACAAATGTCAATTGATTCTCCTAAATTCCCTAAACTTGTCCAAATTCCTAAATTCTCTCCAAGGTTCTCTCAAAAAATATTCTCTCTAGATCAAGGAAGAAGAAAATGCTAGGGTTCTTCAAGTTTAAGAATCCTTTCTTCATAATTGCTTAGGGATTTAATCAAGGTATATAGAGAGTTTATCAATGAGTTCCATCCACCCATTGAGCCCCCAAAGTTTCTTCGATTCTCCAATTCAAATTCCCAAAAAAACTTGAATAGGTTTCCAATCAAATCCTCATGGGTTCTATTTAAATAGATTCAATTGCTTGACTATTGTCTTATTTTGATGATTTAGACTTTATTACATGCCTTTCAACTAATTCTATGTGAACCCATGCATTGATCTATAAATTTTGATGTGGCACGCTTCACACAGATAACTAGGACTCTAAAGACACGATGCCATAGACTCCCTAGAACTCTTGAACTCTGTGCTCTGATACCAAGTTTGTCACGCCCTGAGCCTACACCCTGGGCGATACTGGCAGTCGTGAACCATTGTTGGCCCCAAGCGAACCCTTGGTCTGGCTTAAATTTTAGCGGAAGGCTTACTCATGATAAAAATACTTTAAAAAGTAAGCTAAAATCTCAATAGACAACTTAAATGTATAAAGAAACATTCAATAGCCAAAATGGCACTCAAGTCTCAAACATCAAAACATGAATGGAAAGATTCAAGATCTAACATCAACTAACTATCTATGAAGCATCTAACAACTGAGATGGACGTCGGGACAAGACCCACGACATCCCAATGCATTAAAATGATAATGTAATAAAAAGGGTCCTCTGGAATCTAGAAGGCTCACCAAAAACTCTGAAGCTCAACTAGAATTAATGATGCGCTGGATGTTGATCATGGTTACCCGTATTTGCATCATAAAAAGATGCAGGCCAACTGGCATCAATACATTGAATGTATGAGCATGCGAGGAATTCTAAAACAAGACATAAGCTTGAAAGGAACTGAAAGAACACACTTGGGCTCAACTTAACTCAACTTAACTCATTTCAATATAAAGTAATAATATGAATGCAATATAAATAAAAGCTTTTAGAACATGGATAACAATTCTATGTATTGAGAGATACGATAGTAACTCAGGTTGTATGCAAAGATACGATATGAACTATGATTGTATATAAAAATACAATCAACACTGTTTATATAAGAATACAAAATACTTCTATGAGAGATTCTCTAACTGGCAACCATCACTTAAGAGCTATGTGATGATACATCGTTTTTCCTCACGCTGCCAGGGCCGTCCTATACATTTCCAGGGGTATAAAACCTAACTACTAATTGGATCCACTAGTCTATGCTCAAAATCACTAAGGAATCATCTAAAAAGTGTTTCCTTTCTTGCTTAATTGTGAAAGCATTTACTCTTTACTAAAAACTAGCTCAAAGACTCTTTTGGAAATTAGTGTTTCCTTTCTTTGGGAATACCTAGTCCCCATATACTCTTTTGAAGAAATGAAATTCACTCTTTACTCTTTACATAAATCAAAACTCAAGTGTTGAAACAAGTTTAAAGCATTTACGAAAGACTATTGAAAAAACTCTAAGACCGCTCTAAACTTGGCTCTCAACTTTCCTTTAATTTGAATTTATGGATTCAAGGTTGTGATTCATATTTATGGATGATTTATAGATGTTTAGAAGTCATTTAGAATAGTCAAAATCGATAGGAAATGTTAGTACACTTTAAAGTTTAGAGACTGATTTTTGGCGCACTGCTGGCGCTCCATGCCAACCCTTCATGGGTGAAACGTTCAGGTATACCCAATCATTTACCTCAACCTCTAAGTCTCTTCTCCTAACATTAGTGTAGGATTTCTGATGATTTTGCGTTGTTTTCAACTTTCTTGGATAACTCTCACTTTCTCCATAGATTGATGAACTAAGCCTGGTCCTATCAACCCAACTTCACCAACTTCAGACTATCCAATTAGAGATCTGTATCGCCTCCCATAAAGAGCCTCATAAGGAGCCTTCTGACTGGTAGAGTGGTAACTATTGTTATAAGCAAACTCAATGAGAGGTAGGTGATCATCACAATTACCTTTGAAATCAATGATACAAGACCTCAACATATCTTCCAAAGTCTGAATAGTGCGCTCTGCTTGACCATCAGTCTGAGGATGAAAATCAGTACTCAAATTCACTTTTGAACCCAAACCTTTCTGGAAAGACATCCAGAATTGGGCAGTAAATTGCACCTCTGTCCGAAATAAAGGAAACTGGAACTCCATGAAGTCTTACTACCTCTTGAATATATAACTTGGCATAATCCTTTGCTGAATGGGTAGTCTTTACCGTAAAAAAGTGGGCTGATTTTGTCATTCGATCAATAATCACACAAATATAATCATGTTGCCTGCGAGATCGTGGCAAGCCAGTAATGAAATCCATATTGATCATATCCCACTTCCATTTTGGAAGCTCTATATTCTGAGCCATACCACTGGGCCTTTGGTGCTCTACTTCAACTTGTTGACAATTCGGGGATTTAGCAACGAACTCAGCAATACCTTTCTCCATATTATTCCACCAATATACTTCTCTTAAGTCACGATACATCTTTGTGGAACCTGGATGAATAGAATATCTGGAGCTATGAGCTTCCTCTATGATCCTCTCTTGGAGTTCATCCACCCTTGGTACACACAACCTACCTTAATACCTCAATACACCATATCCCCATTGCTCAAAAGCCTTTACTTTTTTCTTATGAACATTTGCCTTCAATTCAAGCAAAATAGGATCTTGGTCTTGTTTCTCTTTCACTTCTGACACTAATGATGATTCAGCCCCATTCATCACCATCACTCCTCATTTATTTGAATCCATTAACACCTAATCGTGCAAGTCTATGCACATATTTTGCTAACTCTCTATTCTCTTCTTCAACATGGGCGGTACTACCCTAGACAACCTACTCAAGGCATCAACAACATCATTAGCATTACCTGGGTGATATAGAATACTCATGTAACTCTAACCACCTCCCTTGTCTGAGATTACGCTCTTTCTAACTAAGCACATATTGGAGACTCCTGTGATCGGTGAACACATCTACATGAACACCATAAATATAGTGACGCCATATTTTCAAAGAAAATACTACGACAACCAACTCTAGATCATGAGTTGAGTAGTTCTTTTCGTGAACTTTCAGCTGTGTGGAGGCATAAGCAATAACTTTTCCATTCTGCATTACCACACAACCCAATCCAACTTTGGACGCATCACAATATACAACAAAGCCGTGTGTACCCTTTGGTAAGGTCAATATTGGGGCAATAGTCAACCTAGATTTCAATTCCTGAAAGAATTTCTCACAAGCTTCAGACCATTGAAACTTAACTGTTTTCTGAGTCAGCTTGTCAAAGTAGACGAAATAGATGAGAACCCCTCGACAAACCTTTTATAATATCCAGCCTACCCTAAGAAACTCCTAATATCAGTTGGAGATGTGGGTCTAGGCCAATTCTACACTGCCTCTTATTTCAGAGTATCAACTCTAATCCCATCACCAAAAAAAATGTGGCCTAGGAATGCCACAAACTCAAACCATAACTCACACTTAGAGAACTTGGCATACAACTCTCTATCCTTTAGAGCTTGGAGAACTATTTTGAGATAACTAACATGATCTTCCTCATTCCTTGAATAGATTAGTATGTCATCAATGAATACGATAACAAGCATATCTAAATAAGGCTTGAATACTCTATTCATAAGGCCCATGAACGTTCTAGGCGCATTGGTTAAACCGAACGACATGACTAGAAACTTATAATGACCATAATGGGTCCTGAAAGCTGTCTTTGGTCTATCACATTCCCTCACTCTTAACTGATGGTAGCTAGATCTGAGGTCTATGTTAGAGAAACTAGTGGCACACAACAAAAATACGTAACAAACAACAAAACATTCCTTTCACCTTCTTTGATTTTCTTTCAAAAATCCACAAATACCTTCACTTCTTTTCTTTCTTTTTCATTACTTTAAGACAAATACAACATATACACCATCACAAACAACCTACACAAAATTTGTGGGTGTTCTAATCGAGCTTCGGTCAAGATATTGCTGTATTCAACTTTACCTTATCTTTTTTAATTTATTTATGGAATTTGATGTAATTTTATGACAAGTTTTCCTATTTTTTTATTCATAATTTGTTCGCAATGAACAATTTGTTAGGTATTATATCTCTGTTTAATGAATGAAGGTAGCTTTAACAATGATTACTTTTTTTTTCTATTCGCCAGTTGTGAGCTCTTAAAAATGAATGGGTCATGACATTGTTCTTGTCTTGATTTAGATAATAATGATAAAGTAGATATAGTTAGTCTAGAAACAATTAAATAAATTATTATTATTAATATAAATAAAAGGATATAGAAATGATGTCAGAATTATATATTGTATCCTCTACATTTAGATTTATTTTACTTTATTTGGTTTTATGTATGAAGGAAAAAATATTTTGTATTTTAATGACTAGATGAGTTTTAGGACTGTTAAAAATATATGTTTCAATTAAGAATGTGGTTACACATCTTTTTTGAAACATTTAAGAGAAATTCAAGGATGTGATGACACACTTTGATAAAATTATTCTAATAAATATTTTATTTTGTAAATTCAAGATGTGAGACATAAAATATTAGGTGACTGACACACTCAAGAGAATAAAATAGTTATGCTTTGAAGCTATTAAATGTCAAAACCAAGAATGCAGTTATGCATCTAGGTTGAGAACAAATAAAATTCAATAATGAAAAATACAAGCGAAACTGTGGCATATAAAATATATCCAAAAATAATTTAAAAATAAGTAAGTACAAGTCAATAAAAGCGACCGTGCTAGAACACGGGACTCAAGGGATGCCTAATACCTTCCAAGTGGCTACTCCGAAAAAAAATCCCTAAATCAATATCGCTACTTAAATTGGAAAAACCTTTCCGCCGTGCGCAAAAAAGAGTGTGACATCTCTAGCGACTCTACTGCGGGATAACCAAAATTCAAGCTTTGTTATATTGGTTTTTACTTGATTTTATTATTTTATTTTTTGGATATATTGTGTATGATGGCCTAATGTGCTACTTGATGCCCATTTATCGCTTTTATATTGTTGAACTGTACTAAATCGTCTTCTCTCGCGCACCGTTTTTGAGTCTTTAAACACACTTAACACACGTTCACAGGAATGCAGTTATGCATCCTACTTTTCCTTGAGATAAAACTGGAGTGGACTCTTAACACCCAGTGAAGGGTATTTAGTCACATATGTTAGGTGGGGTTGGACAAGAATTAAGTTGGAATAGCACTGCTACCGCTAAGTTGCCCCTCCGTGGCTCGAGTTGTCCACTCGGGTAAGCTAGTCTAGACACCAATCTCTTCAGGTTTGAACCTAGTAAAATTAGAACATAGACATGGTTATCCCTAGAAGACTCCAATTATTTACATTATTTGCATTTGACTTAGTGAGCCTCTAAACAAGAGTCGGGTCAGTCTAGGACATGAGTCCCTCTTTTTGACCAACATGTGCATTCTACGTTCTATTTATAATATTATTTAGAAGGTCTCTACACTTTTATAGTGATTAGTGAAATGAAAAAAGTTGACATTTGATTTTTACTTAAGAACTAGAGAGAAAACACATATAAAAAATTGTTTTAGAAATTATGAATTTCTTTAAAAAAATCATTTCTAAACAAAATCACAAGAAAAATAAAATAAAATTCATTTCAATCTTTTATACCATTTTAAACAAAAAATATTATTGCATGTTTCAACAAATTTCCATCTTTTCAAAAAAATTAATTGTCCAATCTGAACGAACTACGCACACCTGATTCTCATTTCAATGAGATACGTAGGCAACCCTCTTTGGGTTTGGTTACCTTTATGCATAAAGAAAATTTTAAAAAAAATTCTTCATCAAAAATTCAAAAAAATAAAGAAGTTGTTGTCTTTATTCAACAATTTTTTTTCTTCTTCTTACCAAAAACAATATTAGCTTAATAATGTTGGAACTTTTCGAATTCGTCACTCAAACGAAAAGTAAAATTTTTTAAATATTTTTTATTTCATTTTAGCATGAAGTTCAAGATTAAAAAATAGATTGTTGCATAATTTTCTTTTAGTAAATCAAGAAAACAAAAGATTTTATCTTAAAAGTTCAAAAAAAAAGTATTTAGTAAAAAAAATAATTATCCAAAGATCTTAATCATTTTTATCAAGCGTGTTATGTACGCAATCCAAATAAAATTGATCAATGCATCAGTTTTAAAAATAAAAATAAAAAGAAATAATCAAATAATAAGAAAAAAATAAATATAGTTGAGCTAGTTATGATTAAAAATGTCACGATCTGAGTCTAGGCCCCGGATGCGACATGGAGTACAAGACTCTGAAAAGCCTCATACAAGCCTCATAGCATTTCATTGTATTCGATATGAAAATAGCACAAAATTAAAACTCATTTAAATTCAAAATAACAAACTTCATTTCAAAGGAGAACTTGAAATATAGCGGAAGTCTAAATCTCACATGGCCAACTCAGACACAATTGTAAAAAATACTAGGGACACAACCCTTTACAATCGAAACAACTACTAAAATGTCTATTACATGAACAAAAGGAACTTAAAAGTCTTGTCCTCGAATCCATGAGGACATAACAAGTCTTGGAGGAAAAGAAATCCAACACTTCAAACTAGCTAGAAGGAATCACTTGCCGGAACCTACACTTGTAGTAAATCATAAAGAATATGGGTTAGTACACAGAAATGTACTAAGTATGATGACCATGCAAAGCATGCTTTAAAAGGGGACATTTGGTTAGAAACCATGCATTATGCCACTTTTTAGAAACATCATGTACCATAACATAAACAACATCATATACAAGCATTAACATCATATAAGTCATAACTTCACACTTAAGCAATATCACATGGAAACCATTACCTTTACCTTCGACTTTCACTTTTAAATGACCCTTATGCTATACCTTGTGCAATGCATGGATGGCGTCCCATACCACTATCCACACCAAGGCACCACATTAAGGCCACCAAGAGTGAACTTACCGTTCCTTCCTTTTCATCTTTTGCACAATATCCATACATAAAAGACATATCATTTCTTAAGGCATTACAAGGGAAAACAACTCATAATATAACCCAAGTATAGCATATACATCATATTAAGCATTTAAGAGCCAGCATTCCTTAATAACTTCATTTAGGACACATTCACATCATAGCCATTATGATTTAGAGAAATTCACTATGACCCTCTCAAAGCCTACTCGTGCAATGTATAGGTAGCATCCCATACTGCTACCTACACTTTGTAGAACCTATCAAGAACCCACAATGAAATCTAGCATGATGGGAAATAAGCATTACCCGACATAGACCATGAGAGCTTGTCATTGAATCCGGTGTCATAAGTCCCTACACCGTAAAAATGTGGTCAATTTGCCTAAGGAAGACCAGCTCATATAGCTTAGGTGGATCCACTAGCTAGACCTATGCGGGCACATAGTTTATGGGATAAGGTAGACGATCATTGAAACTCATGCCTAACTTTGTGGGAGTTTCCATCTAACCAAATCCACTCGTTGCTTAGCCTACATTCCCATAGAATAGTTCATTACCTTGACATTATCACATATGAGAGGTGCCATTGGCCTACCGACTCCAATTTCATTCACTAACACATGAAAGGATGCCTTAAGCCTACCGATTCAAGGTCCATTGAGGAAAGCTCATTAACTCCTCTTGAAAGTATGCCATAGGCCTGCCGATTCAAGTCTCATCATTAACCTTCATGGAAAGGTGCCATAAGCCTACCAATTACAAGGTTCATTACCATCATTAATGGAAGGGTGCCGCAAGCCTACCGATCCCAAGGTTCAATATAGGCATGTGTGGAAGGGTGTCAAGATCCTACTGATCCAAGGATTCAACAATCAACAATATAATCATTTATGCAAGAAAAGGATGCATAAGCCCTACCAATTCAAGGTATACTTTATATTGAAGAATCCTTCATATTCTATCATCAACATTCATGAACGTCAAATTGAAAAATAGTCTTTCAAAATAACACATTTACATTCATAACGTGATCACATTAACTTTATTGAATTCTCATTCATACAATGTCATGATAACACTTCAATTTCTCATACTATGCCTTCTAGGCCATGGTCACAATGTACATAATAAGTAAACACCTCCACCTTTCAAGTGGATAAACATCAAGTTAACAATTATAAATCAACATGTAGGTTCTCATATCTTGCCTTTAAGGCCATAAACCTCACATAACAATACACCAACAATGCACCATAAAATAAGCATGAGTAATGACATACTTCAACAATCTAAAGCCATTTGAACAAGTTTTTATTCATATACATTCATTATCAAGCAACCCACTTCATAAAGGCACAAACTTGGAATAGAGAGAAATCATGGGTTCATGGAGTATTTTCATCTTAAATCATCAATATAACAACATATAGCAATAAGATGCCAATATAAACCTTTTAAAACCATTTGGTGAAAGAACCCATGAGATTGAGTAAAACCCTAGGTTTTCATGAACTTGAAATCTTTAAAAGTTTATTTGAAGTTGGCTCTATGGTGAAAGCTAACCCTAGATGAAGGATCATCATACCTTTGCTAAGATTTCCCAAGAAATTTGATGAAGAAAGCCTTGTATCCAAAACCCTAGCTCCCACCTCTTCTTCTTCCTTGAGTTAGAGAGAAATATATAGAGAGAGAACTTTAGGATTTGATTTGGGAAAAATGAGTGAATGACTTGTTCAAAAGACTTAAAACGTTATATATTTATCATATAAACCATTTAAAACCAACCCCACATAATAACACATTAAAACAAAATTACCAAAAACCCCCCAACTTGAGGTAGCATGTCAGGGACCACACCCAATAAAACGGGTCGTGAGGGGCACCACGGGTCGTGGTGTTGCCCGTGGTCCTTGAGGCAGTGTGACTCCCATCCTTGCCAAGCCCTCCGAGGCCAAGACAAGTCAACGGAAGCTCCCACGATCCGTGGTTCACACCACGAGTCGTGGTGAAGCTCGTGGTTATGGGGCAGTACCTAGGCAAAGTTGCCTTGATTCCCTTGAGCCTAAGTGAACTCCATGTTCACTTTCACAGATCGTCTAGGGAACCACTGCTCGTGGTGGTGCCCGTAAACTTTGGGGCAGTAGCTCCTCCACTTGCAGTATTTCCCACCAAGCTAAGGCAACCTCACGAGCCGTCCCACGGCCCGTGGTCATGACCACGAGTTGTGAAGTGGCTCGTGAAGGGGTGCCTTCGCTTGGCACCAAACTTGAGCATATTGCCTTGCCAGCACGGGTGGCACCACGGTTCGTGGTGGCCACCACGGGTCGTGAAGACCCTCGTGGTCTAGGGAGGCAGAAGCTAGGACTAGTTTTAGGTAGCCTAGGTTCCCAAACCATAGCCTACACCTAAAACCCTTAGCCCTTGCCCTTAACTCATGACATTAACCCCACGTTAAGGCTCTAGTTCATCCTACCATTTTCTGAGTCGTTACATTATCCCTCACTTAGGAACATTCGTCCTCGAATTACACTTTAAACACTTTTAAGGGAAAAATGACTCAAGGCTAGCAGCCCAACAATCATGACAAATCAATATAATTCATATACCATAGGAGGAAACATCAACTCCACATCAATAAGCTCAATGCAATACAAGAAAGTAGGGACTACATCTACAAACTCATTATGCACAAAACAATAACATTTATCATTTCATTGGAGGAATTTCCTTCTCGCATCACATCATGCTCATTACAACATCGATAGCCAAATTATGCAACTTTTCTCAAAACTACATTTAAGCATGCTCATCAATTCAACTAATGAAGTATTTAGGAAATTCATTATAGATGCATATCAACATGAGGAACACATAAATAAAAAAAAACTCATTTTATCATGTAAACATAAACTCATCAAGACATGCATAACATAAGGAGACCATGGAAACTCATTTTCATATAAGACTTCAAAAACATAAAATAAGCTACTAGGAACTCTTGGTCTCAAGCTTGAATATGAATAGAAGAAAGTGACAAGGATAACCAAACTCACCACAACCTTCTATTCAACATACCATCCCTCACTTAGGAGAAAACCCAACTAAGGCAAACATGAAAAACAACATAGGAACCTCATCAATACATTCATGACCATGAGGAACTATTACTTACCGACGCCTTCATTCGGATTAGCTCCTTTGTCCTTGTAAGCTTGAAGAGCATAGAAACAACCATAATTTGGAGGGATAGGAACCGCACCATCTTTAGAAGCTTGCTTGGCCTCCCTTCCTCTAGCCATAAGAGTAGGGCAATCTTTCACCTTGTGATCATTCTTCCCACAACCATAACACCCATTAGTACCGGCTAGGCACTTCCCATAGTGCCTCTTGCCACAAGTGGTGCAAGTAGGTTTAGAAAATTGAGATCCACCACCTTTCTCTTGGTTAACCTTAGGAGCACTTGAAGAATCTTGGTTTGGAGCCCTCTACTTGAACCTAGGCTGACCTTGCTCATCGGATCTACCCCTCTTCACATCCCTATTCATCCTCTTAAGTTTGGACTCCTCAATGGATTGAGCATACACTATGAGCCTAGAAATGTTCATGTCATTATGGAACATTTCCGTATGGCACTCTTCCTTGACTAGGTCGGATACACTGGTCACAAACCTACTCATCTCATCCCTAGGGTTTGACAGCAAAGATGGAGCATACTTAGACAATTGGATAAACCTTAAAGAGTACTCTTGCACACTCGAATTAACTTGCCTAAGGTTGATAAAATCTTCAACCTTACACTCCCTCTTCTCACAAGGAAAGTACCTACCAAGGAAAGCTTCCTTAAACTCCTCCCATTCTATAGGATCCACTCTCACCAGCCTATTAGCCTTCCATTGGGTGAACCAAACTTGGGCAACATCTTTCAATTGATAGGACGTAAGCTCCGCCTTTTCTTTTGAAGTCACCCCCATAGCACTCACTACCTTATACACCTCATCCAAATATTCTTGGGGATCCTCTCCTACCTTAGAACCTAGAAACACCGGAGGATTCATCCTCACGAAGTCTCTCAACTTAGAAGCCATAGTACCCTCATTAGCATTACCCCAGGCCTCATATCTCTAGTTGCTTGAACTGCCATGGCTCGGGCCAAGATTAAGAAAGCCGACCTAATCTCTTCATTGGTCATATTTGAAACCTCTACCGGAACTTGGATGTCTTGAGGACCTTGGGGAGGAACTCCCTCATTCACATTCTCTTCTCCTACTCTCCTTGTGGGTCTCCCTCTTGTGTACATATCCTATAAACACAAGAGAAGGATTAGGAAAAGAACACTTATAGAACTAAACTCTAAGGCACGACTTCAAGAATATGAAAGAAATGTAACTTATAACGTCCTATAGCCTCTCACTCATAGATGTATCGTGACTCACACCGATGAACAAGACTCTATTAGACGTGGCTTGGGAGACTTTGATCCTAAAAACCATTTCCAAAATCTTGTGCTCTGATACCATATTTGTCATGACCCGAGTCTAGGCCTCCGATGCGACACGACGTACGAGACTCCGAAAAGCCTTATACAAGCCTCATAGCATTTCATTGCATTCGATATGAAAATAGTGCAGAATTAAAACTCATTTAAATCCAAAATAATAAACTTCATATAAAAGAAGAACTTGAAATACAACGGAAGTCTAAATCTCACATGGCGAACTTACACACAATCTTAAAACATAATAGAGACACAACCCTTTACAATTGAAACAACTATTAAAATGTCTATTACATGAACAAAAGGAACTTAAAAGTATTGTCAAGCAACCCACTTCATAAAGGCACAAACTAGTAATAGAGAGAAATCATGGGTTCATGGAGTATTTTCATCTTAAATCATCAATATAACAACAATATTACAATAATATGCCATTAGAAACCTTTGAAAACCATTTGGTGAAAGAACCCATGAGATTGAGTAAAACCCTAAGTTTTCATGAACTTGAAATCTTTAAAAGTTTACTTTTAAGATGGATCTAGGGTGTAAGCTAACCCTAGATGAAGGATCACCATACCTTTGCTAAGATTTCCCAAGAAATTTGATGAAGAAAGCCTTGAATCCAAAACCTTAGCTCCCACTCCTTCTTCTTCCTTGAGTTAGAGAGAAATATAGAGACAGAGAACTTTGGGATTTGATTTGGGAAAAATTAGTGAATGACTTGTTTAAAAGACTTAAAACCTTATATATTTATCATATATACAATTTAAAATCAACCCCATATAATAACACATTAAAACGAAACTACCAAAACCCCCCAACTTGAGGTAGCCCGTTAGGGACCACGCCCAACTAAACGGGTTGTGAGGGGTACCACGGGTCGCGGTGGTCCCCGTGGTCCTTGAGGAAGTGTGCCTCCCATCCTTGCCAAGCCCTCCAAGGGCAAGGCAAGTTCACAGAAGTTCCCACGATCCGTGTTCACACCACGAGTCGTGGTAAAACTTGTGGTCATGAGGCAGAACCTAGGCAAAGTTGTCTTGCCTCCCTTGAGCCTAAGTGAAATCCAAGTTCACTTTCACGGACCGTCTAGGGCACCACAGCTCGTGGAGGTGCCCGTGAACATTGGGGCAGTATCTCCTCACCATCAAATTAAGGCAACCCCACGAGCCTTCCCACGGCCCGTGGTTATGACCATGAGTCGTGAAGTGGCTCGTGAATGGGTGACTTGGCTTGGCACCAAACTTGAGCATACTGCCTTGCCACCACGGGACGTGAAGACCCTCGTGGTCTAAGGAGGCAGTAGCTAGGACTAGTTTTAGGTAGCCTAGGTTCCCAAACCATGGCCTACACCCAAAACCCTTAGCCCTTGCCGTTAACTCATGACATTAACCCCACGTTAAGGCTCTAGTTCATCCTACAATTTTCCCAGTCGTTACAAAATATTAGACTTTCTAAACTCATTCTATAAATAAAAAGACTTGTGTATGCATAACATGCACCATGTGGTTTAAATTGAAGAAGGTCTAACCCTAACAAACTTTATTATCCATGCACACAATTAACTTAAAGGTGGTTGGTTTGTGGTTAAGATGGCATCGCATCCGTATAATACAAGATCAAAAGGAAAAAAGAAAATGACCCACATATACGAAAATGAGTCGAACAATGATGAGGTCCAAGACCAGATGGCTTCACAAGAAACAGTGTCAACAAAAGAGGTAAGGGTATTAAGAAAGCAAATGGCAGAGATGTACAAAGCTTGGGTGAGTGGACAAGCTCCACCGTCTTCAGTCTGTGACTATCTAAATACAAATATGTCACCCCCTATCCAACTGTCGATAAATTATCCAATTTATCCACCTAGATTCGGCCTCTATGCTAACACATCCAACGTTGCTGGAACTTCTACGGTGAGCCTTTTGATTACACCTATGATGAGTAATCCACTCTTCGTGCCAACTGTGCCGACTAATAGCATTCCACAGCCAACAATGGTGCCCAAATCCAACAATGATCCCTTATCCCAAGTTCTTCATGATCATGGCTACACCCCTAAAGAAGCTCTTAAAATTTCAAGTTCTTATCCTCACACTCATCAGTATAGTTCCCCTGTAGAAGCTGAAAAAGTTGTTAAGAACGAGGAACATGAAGAATGACTAGAAAGATGAAGAGCTTGGAACAAAGTATCAAGATATGAAGGGATTGGGAGGTCAGAAAAGTGTCTCGTTCAGTGATTTGTGCATGTTTCCCCACGTTCATTTACCCATCGGTTTTAAAACTCCAAAATTCAAGAAATATGATGGATATGGGGATCTTATAGCTCACTTAAAGAGAAATTGTGATCAACTGAGAGGGGATGGAAGCAAAGAAGAATTGATCATGGCTTATTTTGGGGAAGTTTGATGGGAATTGCCTCAGAATGGTTCATAGATCAAGATTCTTCTAACTGGCATACATGGGATGATTTGGCTCGATGTTTTGTTCAACAGTTTCAATATAACATTGACATAGTTCCAGATCGTATTTCACTTTCCAACATGAGGAAAAAAACCACCGAAATTTTTTGTGAATATGCTATTAGGTGGAGAGAGCAAGCTGCTAGGGTTAAGCCTCTAATGAAAGAGTCGAAAATGATTGATGTTTTTCTCCAAGCGCAAGAACCGAACTATTTTCATTATTTACTTCCCGTCGTTGGAAAAACATTCATCGAAGTTATTAAGATTGGTGAAATGGTGGAAAATGACATCAACTCTGAAAAAATTGTAAGTCAAGCTGCCTTGAAAGCCACAACATAGGTGATTAAAAATGGATCAGGAAATCTTGGGGGAAAGAAAATGAAGGAGGATGTAGTGAATGTTGTGTCAGACATACAAATAAATCCAAGGGGTCCACTTTATCATTATGCACCACCTCAATTCCATCACTATCTCCCCATGCAAGACACACAATACTCTATTGTACCACCTCAATATGCAGTGTATGGTGCACAACCATTTGCATATCCATCAAACAATCATCAATGGTGAGCACCAACATATCAAAATGTTCGTCCTTCTTCTAAAATTTTTTGAGCACCTTATAATCCCATCCAAGACAGGAATTTCAAGGAGGTCAAAGACCTATGAACAATTTCACACCAATTGGCGAGTCTTACACAAGTTTATTTGAGAAATTGAAACGTTTGAATATGATAGAGCCGATTCCTCAAAACTATGCAAATCCACATTCAAAAGGTTTCAATCCTGTAGCATGATGTGCATACCATTTTGATTCCCCAAGGAACTGTACTGAATATTGTCGAACTTTGAAAAGTGAGGTGGAAAAAATGATCCAAGCAAAGATGATTGTGGTCCAAAATGATAACCCCTCAAATGTTACTCAGAATACTCTACCAGCACCTAATGATGTACACTTCTTTGAGATGATATGTGATAAAAAAGAATATGAAAATTCTCTCAATTCTAAAGAAGTGATGATTGAAATTGGTGGAGCTTTCACGAAGGCTAACGTGCAAAAGAGTGGATAAGAAGTCTAGTTTGGTGATTGGGAGACACTCTTATTTTCTCTCGAAAAGTGTGTATAGATAATTTATTTTGTTATCATTTCTGCTATGCAATTTTCTTTTGGTAAGTCAGACCTTTTTATCATTTCTCTTATGTGTCTGTTTGTTTAGTCTTGTCGTAGTTTGAGTTATTATAGTGTTATAACCTAAAATTTAGTTTATTGTCTTGTCATCAAGTCCTTTTATCTTAATATTATCTTTGTTTTGCGTCACTTTGACATGTTCTATTTAGCGTTCCATATACACATCTCTATTTTTAATTCAGTTTTTGTGACATGATATGCAAGATGGATTTGGTCTGTTCTTAAAATTATATCTAATCATGGATTGAATACATCAAAGAAGTCAAAAAGAAAATATTTGAGGAAATGAATAAAGGACTTAAACACCTTGATACATCCTTTAGTATGAAAATGGTTGAAAATATAAATTTCATTTAAATTGACTTATGTCATTTGTTGTCAAGAAGGTATTACTCAAACGGAGATTTCAAGCTGACAATTGGAACAAAATGATATACATATCCATCAACGCATACGTTGCAAAGAGATATTGTATGATTTTCACTTCACATCTTAAATGTCATGCTTGTATTAGACATTTTTAATAATTGATATGACGAAGAAATTTCATTCTACTATCCAAACATTGTATAGTCCTTTGTTACCCTTTTGAGCCCTAATTTTATTTTCTTTCATACCCCTCTTATGGAATCAAAGTACAGTCAAAAGAAAAAAGAAAAAAAAAGAAAAATCACAAATTCAAAAAGAAAAAAAGAAATCACAAAAAAAAGAGTTAAGAAAAATAGTCCCGAAAAAGGGAAAAAAAAGTTGAAAAAAATTAATAACTAAAATAGTAGAACAAGCTTTCTGAACTACACTCGACCTGATTCTTGCTTTGACAAGATACGTCGGCAACCTTATTTGACGTTCGGTCCAACCAAGAAAAAGTCTAGAATGTCCTCATCACAAAAACTGGGGCAATAATAATATAATAATAATAATAATAATTATTGTTATTATTATTATTATTATTATTATTTTATTTTTGCAAACAAAAGCCGACTCCAAAAGTTGTAAGTCTTAACCCTATTACGCAGTATCTTTGAGCTGTCATGCCGATCCTTTCTTTCTAATCCTATCCAAAAGCCACGTTACAATCTAAATAAAGACCTTTTGATCAATTTTTAATGATGACAAGTCAAGCAAGCATTCAATGTTGATTATATAAGGAAAATTGTCATGTCACTCGTATAAGGAGTTAAAAATGAGGGAATATTATAGATGAAAATCCTCAAAATCCCTATAGGAGATCATTTGAGTTGAGAGAAAGTAAAAAATGAGAGAGTCTTATTGGTGAAAACCCTCAGAGCACCGTAAGACGATAGTGAGGAAGAGATAATCAAAGAGAGAGACTTGTCTGTGAAAACCTTCCGAAGCACCACAATCAAGTGTTAGTCATAAATCTAGTGCAAAAGTTGGATTATAGAAGTCTGACTTCAAAGTTGATTTGACAAAGATGAAATTTAGATTGATTGGACAAACCATACTATTTAATCCAAAATGCATGTCATGATCATTAGAATTGACCACCACTATCAATGGAGTCCATTTATTTTTATTTATTTATTTTTTCTCAAAAGGATCAAATATTATTTCTTCTTATTTTGTGTTGCTCAATTCGATTTTGAGTTGGTCTTCATTAAGAAAGCAGAAAATGATTTTGAAATTGCTACCATCTCTTCAATTGCACGAAACAAAGTATGGTCAGCCCATCAATCGTGACATGACTCAAGAAATAGTTATATGCATAGTAACTTGTCAGTAATTGAATTTTTTTTAGAATTTATATGAATGCAAGATTCAATTATTGTTGAAGGGTGGAAACAATATGACAAATCTGAAATATGAAGTTCTGAACAATTAGAGATGTTTTCAAGATTATCAAGGTGGACTGACTAGCAAATGGAAACAGTCTATCGTAGCCGATATGGTTCAACATTGCAATAACAAGAGCAATCATCTTCAAAGCCAAGGCCACAAATCGACCACCAATTTAAAACTAACATTTTTTTTTAGAAACATGAGGCTTTCTTGCTAAAATAAACATTGTTTCACAGGTTCAAATTGGATAATAGGGCTACAATAAAAACCTATCACCATTTTTATTTTTAGGCTTGCACAAATAGTTATATATATATATATATATATATATATATATATATATATATATATATTTCTCTCCTAAGATAAACACTTCCTAGTCTGAGATGTTAGGTTTATTTTCTCCTAGGATAAACACTTCCTAGTCTGAGACCGTTGTTTTTATTTTTCTCCTAGGATAAACACTTCCTCGTTTGAGACTTTAGTTTTATTTTCTCCTAGGATAAACACTTCCTAGTCTGAGACATTATTTTATTTTCTCCTAGGATAAACACTTCCTAGTCTGAGACTGTTATTTTTATTTTCATATAGGATAAACACTTCCTAGTCAAAGACGTTATTTTTATTTTCTCCTAGGATAAACACTTCCTAGTCTGAGACTGTTATTTTTTTTTTCTCCTAGGATAAACACTTCCTAGTCTGGGACTGTTATTTTTCATTTTCTTCTAGGATAAACACTTCCTAGTCTGAGACTGTTATTTTTTATTTTTTCCTACGATAAACACTTCCTAGTCTGAGACAATTATTTTTTATTTTCTCCTAGGATAAGCACTTCCTAGTCTGAGACGCTATTTTTATTTTATCCTAGGATAAACACTTCCTAGTTTGAGACTGTTATTTTTCATTTTCTCCTAGGATAAACACTTTCTAGTCTGAGACTGTTTTTTTTTATCTTCTTCTAGGATATACATTTCCTAGTCTGAGACGTTATTGTTATTTTCTCCTAGGATAAACACTTCCTAGTCTGAGACTGTTATTTTTCATTTTCTCCTAGGATAAACACTTCCTAGTCTGAAACCTTTATTTTTTATTTTCTCCTAGGATATACACTTTCTAGACTGAGACATTTGTATTTTATTTTCTCCTAGGATAAACACCTCCTAGTCTAAGACCTTTATTTTTTAAATTTTTTTCTAGGATAAACACTTCCTAGTCTCAATTTATTTTTTTAAATCCACATTTGCTAATAACTCACAAAAACTTTTCCAGCAAAAACTGGGGCAAAATTTTTGTTTATTTCTTCTGTTTGTGATGGTTTTCAGGTTTTCTTCAAGCAAAACAGGGATTTGAAATTCAAGAACAAAGTTTCAACTCTTTTCAGAATGATCAATTACATGATAGCCAGAATCAACTTTTTCAATGCATGTAGCAGTCTGACTTCCTCACATCTATTTCTATTCTGCTTCTGATCAAGAAAACATGCAGTCATTCACAAAAAATTTCAAATTGTCATTTAGAAGAGTGTTAAAAACTCACTATAAGTGGCAAGTTAAGCCTCGAATCCAATTCAAGATCAAGATACTCACCCAAAAAATCAAGGTGATATTTGAAAGTCAAAATTCAAGTGTAGACTCAAGAGAAGCTGGATATATAGGAACTTGTTACTTTTATTTTCCTTTTGACTATTAGCTTTCATTTTTTTATGTAAGGCTAGGAGCCACAACCTCAAGCCTCGATGGAACCTCACTTAACTTCTAACTCATCACCTCATCTCCTGGAACTACATGTGACCTGATTCCCTTATAACCCGAGATATGTAGGATGTCCAAAACTAAGACTCGGTCGCATAAGTTTTTTCTTTCAAATAGGAGTCCCGTCAAAATTTGTCGCATTGTCTACTTCTTTGTCTACAAATACTTTGTGTTTCCAGTCAAAGAGGGGCAAACTATAGACACGTAATTTTTGATCGAACATAAGGTTTTACACTATTTTTATTCCTTAAATATTTCTTTTATGTCCAAGTTAGATATTTTAATTATTTTTTTCTTATTTTAGTATGTTTATTTTAAAGATTTGAAAATAACAAAATAATATATGTTTTATTTTTAATTTTAGTTTAATAATAAGCTAGAATTTCTTAATTATAACTGATAATTAACTACTTAATTTTTGTTAGTTGAAAAATAATTAAATAATTAAATAATATTATATTATACTTACAGGATCTCTGAAGACTAGCGATAGTCCGCGCGGTCATCTTCAATCTAGCTTATTAGCATCCGAATTCAAGGCATAAATCTGAACCGAAATATATGCAAATTTTATATAGTTTGATGATTGTATGGAAGGATCTCATCCTTTTACCCAAACAAGGGGCCTGTCAAGATTTAATACGTATTTTTATTGAGCCCATGTGTCTAGCAGTTCTAACCGGGTATAGACACCCTTTTCAACTCATTAACGCGCTTAGAACCACGGCTGGCTAGACGAAGTCACAAAGACAAAGTCAATAAAAATAGTATCGAATCTGACTATACCACCATCTTGGAACCAAATCAAGAAACCATATATAAATTTATTTATATTTTGATAAAGTCTAGATCTTTCATGGTAGATATAAAAGAGAAGTTAGTTAGTAGACATAGATATGAATCTTTAGTCGGACATAGTCACGGCTCAGATCGGAGAAGTACTAAAAGATGTAATCAGAAATAATATAATACCTTATAAAGGTGGCCGACCTCAAGGCCTATGATTGAACTATACAAGTTGTATTTACTTCCAGCCAAAATCTGGGAATTCCAACTTTTCAATTTGAGAGCTTTACAGGTGGGGAGACAAAAGGAGAGAGAGAAGGGTTTCTAAGCTGCTGCCTAATGAAATTAAAAACAAACTTATTTATAGAAAGAGAAAAAAACATTTAAAATCTTTGTACAGTAATGTTGGGTCCCATTTATCCCCTAAACAATATATCTAATGTTGATCAACATTGTATTTACTGTTGATGATGGCTTTTTACTGTAGAGATGTCTTTACAGTTTTTCTTTTTCCTTTAAGTTTTTGAGGAAATCCTCTGCCTTTCTTAGAGTATCTTCTGATGTAGTTGCTTCAATATGTTGAGCTTCTTGGATATCATCGGTAGCGTCTTCTCTTGTTTCACTTCTCATAGAAATGTCTGATTTCTCATATTGAGTGATGTTGAGAAGCAGACTCCGCTTGATTTCTTATAAGTAGTTGTTGATCATTGCTTCTTTACCTCCATCTTGAACGGAGATTTTTTGGGAGTAATACCATATTCTTGGATCCTTTTTGAAGTAAGATCTAACAGTTCTTTCCCATAAAACGTTTCTGTTTTGGGATCCTTTTTCATTAATTTATCCCAAAAAATTATTATAAAAGGTCCTGTATAAGCAGGGAATTTGTTCCTCGGTGAATCCCACTTCCGGGGTCCATTTGTGAATCCAAGGGACAGAGAATTCGATGAAGAAATAAATCTGGTCTATTTTGTACATATAACAGATATGCTCTGTGTTGTATAACTCATTAAGCTCTGGAGAAACTTTAACCCATTCTTTGTATAATTTGAGAAATGGATCAGGTAATATTTTTATAGTTGGGCCATGGTATGACCACCAATTTAAAAACCAAGTAGGAATTGGTCCTGCAAATATCTTTGCACACACCTTTATAAACCATGTATGTTTGTGTCTCTTATTATTATAATAGAGGACTTTATGAAAGGCTTGAATGTAGTCCTAGTATGTGAAAGTCATAGCGATTTTATTTAGGCTGATCTGCCTTTCTTTCATGGTGGAGATACCCCAATCTTCAACAGATATAATCTATTTAATTATCATTTTTGAGAAGTGATAAACATTATCACTGGTATTGTATCCTGAAAAGTGTTGGAATTCAACACTACCAGTACTTATCATAATGGTTTCGTAATACGATCGGGTTTTGTATGACTCACCCGAAAAATATAAACCGTTGATTAGGTACCTTTGGAATATCTTCCAAGGTTCTTCTTTTCTCTGTATCTCAGAGTTTTCTAGAAGAAATATCATTTCTTTTTTCGATACCTTCTCATAAGACTTGATATCATCATTTTCTTCTTTGGCTATTGATGCAAAAGTATCATTTTGCTTTTGTGATAAATAAGCTTACAGATGTGCGTATAACATAGTCTTATGGGATATCTTCCATATGTACTGAAGAAGAAGCCTCACGTTGGGAAATTTTAAAGTTTATCAAATTCATTCTTCCTATTTGTATAACTGGGGAGTTAGAAGAGGATCCGTATGACGATCTTGGGGATGATCTTCCCCTTCCTCTTGTGTTATTTCCCCTACCTATGCCCTTGGTTACCCAAGGAGGGTCCATCCTGCAAACATAATACTTTGTTTTATTCAGATGTATCATAATAGCCATTGTAATAATTATCCTCATCGATATTGATAATTTTTTCATAATCATGTATAGAAAAATCTTCTCTAATAATATCGTTGATAATTTCACATAAAATTAATTCTTGCTAATCTCTATTAAGAGGAATTATTTTTAAAAGGGTAACAAAAGTTTTCTCATAAAAGAAAGTAGTATAATAACTCATTATGAATTTAAATATTCTCTGGATAGAAAACCCGGAAGAGAGTTTTCACTTCACTTTTTATATTGGATCTCTAAATCAAAGGGGACTATCTAAGCCTGCCACCTTGCAAATATTAATTTTGATGCATCACGTTTAAAATATTTGTTAAACATATATTTAAAAATTTGAGCATAAGTTTTTATCAAAAACTTTTGATTATATAAATCATCTTGAAATTTCAACGCATTTAATGATGGTTAACATTTTAATGAGCAACCGTAGCATATTTCTTCTGGGCCTCGCTCCATTTCCCAGAATGAAAGTTGATCAAATATTCATTTTTGTCGTTGGGATTAATTTGTTTTAATATCCCACCATAACCCATATTAGACTCATTTGTCTCAATAATTTTTTGTCAAGCAGGGTTAGCAAGAGTTAAGCATGGTAAAGATTGAACACGAAGTTTGATATCCTTTACCAAAGCGGTATGACTATCAGTCCAAGGTGATTTATGATCCTTTTTCAGCCTGTCATATAAAGAGGACAAATCACGAGATAATTTTTTATTAAAATGGGATATGTAATTTAAACTCTCTAAAATCTTTGCAATTGAGTACTATCAGTGATAATATCAGGAAATTTTGATGCAAAGTCGATTGATCTTTGAATCGGGGTAACTTTCCCTTGACCAATATGATGTCCTAGAAATCGAACAACAGTTTGGAATAAACTCATTTTTGGTTTAGAAATGACCAAACCATTTTGTATAACAATTTTCTTAAAGATATAAAGATGCTTAGTAGGCATTTCAAACGTGTTTTAGAATACTAAAATATCATCAATATAAACAATGATGAAATCCAAATATGGGTTGAAAATATCATTTATGATTTTCTGAAATTTAGATGGAGCATTTTTCAAACCGAATGACAAAACATTCCATTCATATCGTCCAAATGGGACAATAAAAAATGTTCTATAAGCATGCTCTTTAAATATTTGGATCTGCCAATATCCTAATTTTAAATCAAATTTTGAAAATATATTGGCATCATATAATCTTGACAATAAATCTCTTTTATTTGGAATAGGGTATCTAATCCATTTTAAATATTTGTTTAAAGGTTTATAATTGATAACCAATCTAGGGACACCTCGTTCCCTTTCAACAACATTATTAACATAAAATGTTGTGCAAGACCAAGGTGATTTTGAAGGTTTTATCAAACCCTTTTGTAATAAATTATCAATTTTCTTTTTGCAGAATTCTACCAATTCGGTGTTCATCTGGAAAGGACGAGATTTAGTAGGAATATCATTCTCAGAAAAATCATCTTCATAAGGAAGAGTAACAATATGCTTTTTTCGATACCAAAAAGCACTAGGATGATCGACACAGATATCAACTGCAATCTGTTAAAAAATTAATTTCATTTTTTCCTGTAATTTGGTGGATTTAAAAGTATCAAATATATTTAAGTTAAACAATTCTAGTTGCAAAGAGTCAACATGCCTTTGTTTCATATTAATCAAAGCATTAATATCACGAGAAAGAGGGTCAGTGATAAAAGTATAACTTATATCTCTATCTTCATAAGTAGCAGTAAAACCTTTAGCATTTATGCTAGTAAAAGGATAAATAGCATTTATAAAAGGGGTTCCAAGTATAATTGGAAAGTATAACTGATTTTTAACCAAGAAAAAGAATGCGTAATGCAAACTTTATTTTGGCAAATGCGAGTATTAGGTAATTTATACTTTATATCTAAAGCATGTCGAGAGGCAGATTTAACCAAATGAGTTGTTTTTTCAAAATATTTAGTCGTTACAGGACCTTCTTGAATACAACTAACATCGGCTCCACTATCAATCATGGCAATATCAGTTATTAAAAAACTATTATGAATCAATATGGTGCATTTAACATACCATTTACAAGCAGTAACAATTTGCATCATTCCTAAAAACATACCTTGTCTAGGATCAAGATTAAAAGGTTTTGCAAGAGTATTTTCTTCAACAATGTTTTTACCATTGATATTAACAGTTTCTATCTGAGTAAGTCTATGATCACAAATCATTTGATTTTGTTTAAGAGATCTAATCTCATTTTTCAAATCATCAAAAAAAGAATCTCTTGTAGGAGTAGTTTGTTTATTAAGTCTGTTATTACTTTCAAACAAAGAATAAAGTGCATAATATTCGAATTCAAAATCATTCTTTTGCTTTTCCAAATTTTTTGAAGAACTAGAACTAGCATTATTATTAAGAGCTAATTGAATAATTTTTTGAGGAAGATTATTATCAGTAACTTCTTTCAAATGTTCTATCACATTATCAGAAGTAATAGTATTCATATTCAAATCTTCAAATTGAGATTGCAATTTATAAATTTCATCATTTTCAAAAGAACAAATATCACCATGAAAAGCATTGCAAGTATTCATTTTATCATGTTGATTACTATCAGTTAAATCAAGCAAATCAATCTCTTCTTCAGAACATGAATCAGAATCATAATCGGACTAAGAACCAGAAGATTATAAGAAACTATAAATCTTATCATGAACTTCTTCATCAAATTCAAGGGATTTCAACTTTTCAAGCTTACAATTCGGTGCTATATGCCTGAAATTTCCACATCTATATCACTTGATTTTTGCGAGATCTCGGTTGGACCTATTCTTGGTAAATCTATCAGACTTATGAAAAGCTTTTCTAGTATCGCGTTCTTCTTTAGATCTATATCTAGACCTCTCTTTCCTATAAGGTTTATCAGGATTGGAGCCTCTAGAATCTCTATGTTTCTTCTTCTTGCTATTAGCAGAAGTATCAGGTAAATCGAACTGGGAACAAAAGTCTCCTAGCTGAGACCTTTCTTTAAGATTATCCATCTTAAGCTGTCTAGATAACTTCAATTCATTGCACAAATTTATTCCTTCTTGAGTGCAAACTCCTATCAGCTTTCCATGAGTATAATCCTTATAAGGAATTTCACCATGACCAGTCCTCAGAGCTATTCTTACTCTTTCGGCAAACAAAGGGGGAAGGCCATCTATAAACTTAGCTTTCCAATACTCATAACTATTTTTGGGAAATTCCATAACCCTACTCATATAAGTATCTTATACCATCTAAATTCACCTAAGGTTCTACAATGTAGACCATTTAATAAGGTACGAATAGTCTCATACTGATTGGTAATACCATTAAAATGTTCTAAAATTGTTAAGATTAATGTATAAACATCGTCTTCTCTATTTTTCGCTAGAGCCATGTCCAAGTTATCAACACCTTCGTTATCAACAATAGAATTTATCACCGCTGCTTTTTGCTCGATACTCAAATAATTATCTCACCAACCTCTGAGTTGGCCAGTAAAATCTGTAATAATAATTTTGCAAATATTTCTATCTGTATTTTTAACACTTTTACAGATAGTTGCATACATAAGCATTCTTTGAACAAGAATAGTTAACTGTCTATCAGTTAAACCATCAAGATTCCATTCATAAATTTCAGACCCACTATAAGAGATATTAGTCTGATTCCAGTCTCGTTCCTCTATCAATACATCTTGAGGAGTTGGTTTGGAATAATAATAGGTATCCATGCTAGGTTTATGAGAATACTTAGTATTACTATTCTTTTTGGGATAACCATGAAATTTATTAAATTAGAAGGAAACATGATTTTTAAAATCAAAAGATTTTTCCATTTCGTCTGGGAAATTGTTTGACAAATCAACAGGCTTTGCACCAAATTCAGATAATTTTTTATCAAGAAGTTCTTCTAAATAATAAATCGATTATACTCATGGAAAGCTAAATTGCACTCAAGATTGAAAAATGACATTAAAACTCTTAAACAAAATCAAATGATTTGTGATCATAGACTTACTCAGATAGAAACTGTTAATATCAATGGTAAAAACATTGTTGAAGAAAATACTCTTGCAAAACCTTTTAATCTTGATCCTAGACAAGGTATGTTTTTAGGAATGATGCAAATTGTTACTGCTAGTAAATGGTATGTTAAATGCACCATATTGATTCATAATAGTTTTTTAATAACTGATATTGCCATGATTGATAGTGGAGCCGATGTTAGTTGTATTCAAGAAGGTCTTGTAACGACTAATTATTTTGAAAAAACAACTCATTTGGTTAAATCTGCCTCTGGACATGCTTTAGATATAAAGTATAAATTACCTAATACTTGCATTTGCCAAAATAAAGTTTGCATTCCGCATTTCTTTTTCTTGGTTAAAAATCAGTTATACCCTCCAATTATACTTGGAACCCCTTTTATAAATGCTATTTATCCTTTTACTAGCATAAATGCTAAATGTTTTACTGCTACTTATGAAGACAGAGATATAAGTTATACTTTTATCACTGACCCTATTTCTCGTGATATTAATGCTTTCATTAATATAAAACAACGGCATGATGACTCTTTGCAACTAGAATTGTTTAGCATAAATATATTTGATACTTTGAAATCCACCAAAGTACAGGAAAAAATGAAATTAATTTCTGAATAAATTGCAGTTGATATCTATGCCGATCATCCTAGTGCTTTTTGGAATCGAAAAAAACATATTGTTACTCTTCCTTATGAAGATGATTTTCTGAGAATGATATTCCTAATAATCTCGTCCTTGCCAGATGAACACCAAATTGGTAGAATTCTACAAAAAAAGAGTTTATAATTTTTTACAAAAGGGTTTGATAAAACCTTCAAAATCACCTTTGTCTTGCACAATCTTTTATGTTAATAATGTTGCTGAAAGGGAACGAGGTGTCCCTAGACTGGTTATCAATTATAAACCTTTAAACAAATATTTGAAATGGATTAGATACCCTATTTCAAATAAAAGAGATTTATTATCAAGATTATATGATGCCAATATATTTTCAAATTTTAATTTAATATCAAGATATTGACAGATCTAATTCTTTAAAGAGCATGCTTATAAAACAGCTTTTAATGTCCCATTTGAACAATATAAATGGAATGCTATGTCATTCGGCTTGAAAAATGCTCCATTTGAATTTTAGAAAATATAAATGTTATTTTCAACCTATATTTGGATTTCATCATTGTTTATATTGATGATATTTTAGTATTCTCAAAAATGTTTGAAATGCATATTAAGCATCTTGATATCTTTAAGAAAATTGTTATACAAAATGGTTTTGTCATTTCTAAACCAAAAATGAGTTTGTTTCAAACTGATGTTCGATTTCTAGGACATCATATTTGTCAAGAGAAAGTTATCCCGATTCAAAGATCAATCGACTTTGCATTAAAATTTCCTGCTATTCTCACTAATAGGACTCAATTGCAAAGATTTTTAGGGAATTTAAATTACATATCCTCTTTCTATAAAAAAATATCTCGTGATTTGGCCCCTCTATATGACAGGTAGAAAAAGGATCATAAATCACCTTGTACTAATAGTCATACTGCTTTGGTAAAGGATATCAAACTTCGTGTTCAATCTTTATCATGCTTAACTCTTGTTAACCATGCTTGGCAAAAAATTATTGAGACAAATACGTCTAATAATGGTTATGGTGGGATATTAAAATAAATTAATCCCAACGACAAAAATGAATATTTGATCAGATTTCATTCTGGAAAATGGAGTGAGGCCCAAAAGAAATATGGTACGGTGGCTCATGAAATGTTAACCATCGTTAAATGCGTGTTGAAATTTCAGGATGATTTATATAATCAAAAGTTTTTGATAAAAACTGATGCTCAATCTGTTAAATATATGTTTAACAAATATTTTAAACATGATGCATCAAAATTAACATTTGCTAGGTGGCAGGCCCAGTTAGCTCCCTTTGATTTTGAGATTCAATATAAAAAGGGAAGTGATAACTCTCTTCCGTATTTTCTATCCAGAGAATATTTAAATTCATAATGAGTTTTTATACTACTTTATTTGATGAGAAAACTTTAGTTACCCTTTTAAAAATAATTCCTCTTAATAGAGATTTGCAGGAATTAATTTTATGTGAAATTATCAATGATATTATTAGAGAAGATTTCTCTATACATGATTATGAAGAAATTATCGATATCGATGAGGATAATTATTACAGTGACTATTATGATACATCCGTATAAAACAAAGTGTTATGTTTGCAGGATGGACCCTCCTTGGGTAACCAAGGGCAGAGATAGGGGAAATAACACAAGAGGAAGGGGAAGATCATCCCCAGGATTGTCATACAGATCATCTTCTAACTCCCCAGTTATACAAAAAGGATGAATGAGTTTGATAAACTCCAAAATCTCCCAAAGTGAGGCTTCTTCTTCAGTACATCTGGAAGATATCCCAGAAGGAAGTCCGTTATACGCACATCTGCAGGCTTATCTGTCACAAAAGTAAAATGATACTTTTGCATCAATAGCCAAAGAAGACAATGATGATATCAAGTCTTATGAAAAGGTATCAAAAAAATAAATGATATTTCTTCTAGAAAACTCTGAGATACAGAGAAAAGAAGAACCTTGGAAGATATTCCAAAGGTACCTAATCAACGGTTTATATTTCCGGGCGAGTCATACAAAGCCCGATTGTATTACGAAACCATTCTGATAAGTACTGGTAGTGTTGAATTCCAACACTTTTCAGGCTACAATACAAGTGAAAATGTTTATAACTTGTCAAAAATAATAATTAAACAGATTATATCTGTTGAAGATTGGGGTATCTCCACCATGAAAGAAAGACATATCAACCTAAATAAAATCGCTATGAGTTTCACGTACTGGGACTACATTCAGGACTTTCATAAAGTCCTCTATTATAATAATGAGAGACACAAACATACATGGTTTATAAAGGTATGTGCAAAGATATTTGCAGGACCAATTCCTAATTGGTTTTTAAATTGGTGGTCATACCATGACCCAACTAGAAAAATATTACCTGATCCATTTATCAAATTATAAAAAGAATGGGTTAAAGTTTCTCCAGACCTTAATGAGTTATACAACACAAATCATATCTGGATAAAATAGACCAGATTTATTTCTTCATCGAATTCTCTGTCCCTTGGATTCACAAATGGACCTTATATTATATTATATTTTAAAAAAATAATAACCTAAATCTACCCCAGCACCCCACTTTTCTTGCCAATTACCACAAGCCAGTTACTTTCCAATTATCCCATTTACTGCCATTATTCCAACCCACACACCCATTCTGCCAAAAAGAAAAACAATATCTACCACAACCCCACTACACACACGTATACAAAAAAAAAAGAATGGACACCCCTACTCCTATATATACTATGTACTACACACACAAAGAGACTACCAAAAAATACACATACACACGGCCAGTAGCATAAACGAATGAAAAAAAAAACAACACACTGCACACAAAAATACGTAACACACAACAAAACATTCCTTTCACATTCTTTGATTTTCTTTCAAAAATCCACAAATACCTTCAGTTCTTTTCTTTCTTTTTCATTACTTTCAGACAAATACAACATATACACCATCACAAATAACCTACAAAAAATTTGTGGGCGTTCTAATCAATCTTCGATCAAGATATTGCGGCATTCAATTTTACCTTATCTTTTTAATTTATTTATGGAATTTGATGTAATTTTATGACAAGTTTTCCTATTTTTTAATTCATAATTTGTTCGCAATGAACAATTTGTTAGGTATTATATCTCTGTTTAATGAATGAAGGTAGCTTTAACAATGATTACTTTTTTATCTTTTTCTATTCGCTAGTTGAGACCTCTTAAAAATGAACGGGTCATGATATTGTTCTTGTCTTGATTTAGATAATAATGATAAAGTAGATATTTAGGCTAAAAACATTTAAATAAATTTTTATTATTAATATAAAATAAAAGGATATAGAAATGATGTCAGAATTATATATTGTATCCTCAACAATTAGATTTATTTTACTTTATTTGGTTTTATGTATAAAGGAATTTTTTTTTTTGTGTTTTAATGACTAGATGAGTTTTAAGACTGTTAAAAATATTTGTTTCAATTATGAATGTGGTTACACATCTTTTTTGAAACATTTAAAAGAAATTCAAGGATTTGATGACACAAATTCTAATAAATATTTTATTTTTAAAATAAAGATGTGAGACATAAAATATTAGGTGACACACTCAAGAGAATAAAACAGTTATGCTTCGAAACTATTAAATGTCAAAACCAAGAATGCAGTTATGCATCTAGGTTGAGAACAAATAAAATTCAATAGTAAAAAATACGAGCAAAACTGTAGCATATAAAATATATCCAAAAATAATTTAAAAGTAAGTAGAAGTCAATAAAAGCGACCGTGCTAGAACCACGGGACTTGAGGGATCCCTAATACCTTCCCCTCGGTCAAAAGAATTCCTTACCTGTATTTCTAGTTCGCACATCAAATAAATAGTCATTTCCTTTTGATTAGGGATTAACAAAACAGCTTACTTGAAACACCATAACTCAATTCCAAGTGGCGACTCTGAAAAAAATAATCCCTAAATCAATATTCACTTAAATTTGAAAAACCCTTCCGCCGTACGCAAAAAAAGGGGTGTGACACCATTTTCTATCCATGATGGCTACATGGTTTATGGGGGTTGGGAGTTGTCTGAACTCTCCCCCATATCGGTGCTCAATACTACTCCCAAAATATACTTGCTCATATGTTTAAAGACATAAATCTTTCTGTGATTTGAGATAATTGCTCAAAAACTAGCCCAATTAAAGACTCTCTTGGAAATTAGTGTTTCCTTTCTTTCTTAATTGTGAAACCATTTACTCTTTACAGAAAACTAGCTCAAAGGCTCTTTGGGAAATTGGTGTTTTCTTTCTTGTTTAAATGTGAAAACATTTACTCTTTCAGAATACCTAATCCCCATATACTCTTTTGAAGAAATGAACTTCACTCTTTACTCTTTACTGACCTCTAAACATAAGTCTTAAAACATGTTTAAAGCATTTCCGATAGACTTTCAAAAAGAGTCTAAGAACTCTCTAGACTTGGCTCTCAACTTTCCTTGAATTTGAATTTATGGATTCAAGGTTATGATTCATGTTTATGGATGATTTCTAGATGTTTAGAAGTCATTTAGAATAGTTAAAATCGACCAGAAGTGTTAGTACACTTTAAAAGGACTTAGACGGGCTAAATGGCAAAAAATGAGTGGGGGTGGACGACCCGGGCACACTGCTGGCGCGACACGCCAATCCCTAAAGTTCAGAGACTGCTTTTTGGCACACTGCTGGCGCGCCATGCCAACCCTGCTGGAGTATCAATGGCACGTTGTACTAGCCCTGTTGGCGTATCAGTGGCGCGTCGCGACAGCTTTGCTGGTGTATCAGTGGCACGTTGCGCCAGCTCTCCCTAGGTGAACCCGATGAATTTTCTTCTCATTTTCTGGTCTTAACTTGACTTATTTCTATTCTTTTTCTCTATTTCTTTTATTATTCAGATACCCAATATGTAGACAAGAATCTACTCAAATACAACCCTAAAATCAACTTGATTTCCTCAAGAACTCATCAATCTCATCCTAATCTCAAGAACAAATGTCAATTTCAAGAACACAAATCAAGAACATTAACCTTCAATTTTCTACAATGAATTTAATGCAAAAATTAACATGATTGGCACGTGGGTGAACGAACACAATGCAATGTGAACTCACATACCTGGTAGGATTGAATCCTTGGCAAAATCCACAATCAATTCCTCAAGAAATCAACGAATCTTGACCTTTCTCTTTCTTCTTTAGTTTTTTTCTCTAAAACCCTAGCGTAATTTTGTGTGCGTAAACTAAATTAATTGAGTTTATACCCCTACTTAATTACCAAAAATGAAATAAATTAATTGGGTATGGAAAAGTCCAAAATACCCCTTTAAAATCGGGTTAACTTTCCTTATCTAGACAGCCAACTTCAAACAACTTTCATATAGTATCTTGTAGCTCACCTAAATCATCTTGTTCTTAGAGTTATGGTCATTTGAAGTTGACCCAAAACTCATACTTAATATAACTTGCCAAATTTCAGATTTTCATTAATTCCAAAAATGGTTCTTAGTAATTCTAGCTCTTTCAAATAGCGGAGTATTACAATATCTCCCCCTTGGGAACATTCATCCTCGAATGAGATCACTCTAAGTAGACTAAGGGTGTAATATCTAACATTTAGCTCAAACACCCAACAAGCAAATCTAACACATTCAGTATATCAATTAAAGAGTACTAAGAAGAGAATTAGTACCTTGATCTAGAATTTCTCTTTACTCAAAGAGATGTGGGTATCTCTTCTTCATATCTTCTTCAGCTTCCCAAGTGGCTTCCTCAACAAACTGATTTCTCCAAAGAACTTAACTGAAGCTACCTCCTTAGTTCTCAATTTGCGAACTTTGCGATCTAGAATCTGAACTGGAATCTTCTCATAAGATAATATATCCTTAATACAAATATCCTCAATAGGTATGATAAGTGAAGGATCACCCACACACTTCTTCAACATGGAAATATGAAATACTTGACGAACTGCTGCTAACTCTTGTGGTAGCTCCAACTCATAAGCTACATTACCAATCCTCTTGGATATTCTGTAAAGACCAATATACCAGGGACTAAGCTTCCCCTTTTTATCAAATCTCATAACACCTTTCTTGGGTGAAACCTTCAAGTATACCCAATAATCTACTTCAAACTCTAAGTCTCTTCTCCTAACATTAGTGTAGGATTTCTGACAAATTTGCGGTGTTTTCAACCTCTCTTGGATAACTTTCTCCATAGCTTGATGAACTAAGTCTGGTCCTATCAACCCAACTTCACCAACTTCAAATCATCCAATTGGAGATCTACATCGCCTCCCATAAAGAGCCTCATAAGGAGCCATCTGAATGCTTGAGTGATAACTATTATTATAAGCAAACTCAATGAGAGGTAGGTGATAATCCCAATTACCATTAAAATCAATCACAAAATCCCTCAACATATCTTCTAAAGTCTGAATAGTTCTCTGTACTTGGCCATTAGTCTGAGGATGTAAAGCAGTACTCAAATTCACTTTCGAACCCAAACATTTTTGGAAAGACTTCCAAAATTGTGCAGTAAATTATGCACCTCGGAAATCCATGAAGTCTTACTACCACTTGAATATAGAACTTGGCATAATCCTCTGCTGAATGGGTACTCTTTACAGGCAAAAAGTGGGCTGATTTTGTCAATCGATCTACAATCACCCAAATAGAATCATGTTTCCTGCGAGACCGTGGCAAGCCAGTAATGAAATACATATTTATCATCTCCCACTTCCATTCCAAAAGTTCTACATTTTGTGCCATACCACCGGGCCTTTGTTTCTCTACTTTAATTTGTTGATAATTCGGGCATTTAGCAAAAAACTCAGCAATACCTTTCTTCATACTATTCCACCAATATACTTCTCTCAAGTCACGATACATCTTTGTGGAACCCGAATGAATAGAATATCTGGAGCTATGAGATTTCTCCATGATCCTCTCTTGAAGTTTATCCACCCTTGGTAAACACAACCTACCTTGATACCTCAATACACCATCTCCCCCTTGTTCAAAAGACATTACTTTTTGCTTATGAACATTTGTCTTCAATTCAAGCAAAATAGTTACTTGGTCTTGTTTCTCTTTCACTTCTGACACTAATGATGATTCTGCCCCATTCATCACCACCACTCCTCCTTCATTGGAATCCATTAACCGCACTCCTAATCGTGCAAGTCTATGCACATCATTTGCTAACTCTCTCTTATCTTCTTCAACATGGGTGGTACTACCCATAGACAACCTGCTCAACGCATCAACAACAACATTAGCCTTACCTGGTTTATATAGAATACTCATGTCATAATCCTTGAGTTACTCTAACCACCTCCTCTGTCTCAGATTAAGCTCTTTTTGACTAAACATATACTAGAGACTCCTGTGATCGGTGAACACATCCACATGAACACCATAAAGATAGTGATGCCATATTTTCAAAGCAAATACTACAACAACCAAGTCTAGATCATTGGTTAGGTAGTTCTTCTCGTGAACTTTCAGTTGTCTGGAGAAAAAGCAATAACTTTACCATTCTGCATTAACACACATTCCAATCCAACTCTGGACGAAACACAATATACACCAAAGCCTTATGTACCCTCTGGTAAGGTCAATAATGGGGTAGTAGTCAACCTAGTTTTCAATTCCTGAAAGCTTTTGTCACAATCTTCAGAACATTGAAACTTAACTATTTTCTGAGTCAACTTGGTCAAAGGAGACGAAATAGATGAGATCCCATCGACAAACTTTCTATAATATCCAACCAACCCCAACAAACTCCTAATATCAGTTGGAGATGTGGGTCTAGGCCAACTCTACACTGCCTCTATTTTCTGAATATGAACTCTAATCCCATCACCGGAAACAATGTGGCCCAGGAATTCCACACACTCAAGACAAAACTCACACTTAGAGAACTTGGCATACAACTCTCTATCCTTTAGAGTTTGGAGAACTATTCTAAGATGACTAGCATGATCTTTCTCATTCCTCGAATAGATTAGTATGTCATCAATGAATACGATAACAAACATATCTAAATAAAGCTTGAATACTCTATTTATAAGGTCCATGAACACTGCAGACGCATTAGCTATACCGAACAACATGACCAAAAACTCATAATGACCATAACGGGTCCTGAAAGCTGTCTTCGGAATATCACATTCCTTTACTCTTAACTGATGGTAGCTAGATCTGAGGTCTATGTTAGAGAAACAAGTGGCACCCTGAAGCTTATCGAAGAGATCATCAATTCTTGGAAGAGGATACTTATTCTTGATAGCAACCTTGTTCAACTGACGGTAATCTATACATATTCTAAAGGAACCATCCTTCTTCCTCAAAAATAAGACTGGAGCGCCCCATGGTGAGACACTTGGTCGAATAAGACCTTTTTCTAGGAGATCTTTCAACTACGCTTTTAACTATTTTAACTCTGTTGGTGCCATCCTATATGGAGGAATAGATACAGGACGAGTATCAGGAAAAATATCTATACTGAAGTCTATTTCTCTCTCAGGAGGGACTCCGGGAACATCATCTAGAAAGACTTTTGGAAACTTTTTACTACTGGAACTGACTGAATAAGAGGTATCTCAACACTAGATTCATTACCTCGGACTAAAGTGATAGACACACCCCTTGAAAACTAACTTTCTCGCCTTAAGGTACGAAATAAAATGACCCTTAGGCACTGTTGAACTACTCTTCCACTCTATAACTAGCTTATTAGGAAACTGGAACTTGACAACTCGAGTTCTACAATCAACTGAGGCATAACAGGCATGAAGACAATCCATACCTAGAATGACATTTTATTTTGTACCTTAAGGAGAGAATGTTAGTTTTCAAGGGGTGTGTCTATCACTTAATCCGGGGTAATGACTCTAGTGCTGAGATATCTCTTATTCAGTCAGTTCCAGTAGTAAAAAAGTTTCCAAAAGTCTTTCTAGATGATCTTCCCGGAGTCCCTCCTGAGAGAGAAATTCGATATAGATATTTTTCCCTCATGTGTGGTCAGAACGATCATTTTATGAGAAAATGTCCTAAGAACATGTAGGGTAATGGTAATGGGGGTAATAAAACCCATTTTTCTTCAGTTTCTCCACCAGACAAAGCTACATCTAGAAGAGCTATTTAAGGGGCAGGAGGAGGAGGAAACCGTCTTTATGCTCACTAGTCACCAAGAGCAAGATGATTCACCAGATGTTGTCACTGGTATGATCCAAGTCTTTAACTTTGATGTTTATGCATTGCTAGATCCAAGAGCGAGTTTATCATATGTAACTCCTTATGTTGCGATGAATTTTGATGTTCCTCCTGAGAAAATTCTTGAGCCTTTCAGTGTCTCTACACCTTTTGGTGAGTCTATTATCGCATAGAGAATCTATCGTGATTGTACCATTTCTGTCAATCACAAGAGCAACATGGCTGATTTAGTTTAGTTAGACATGGTAGATTTTGATGTCATTCTAGGTATGGATTGGCTTCATGCCTGTTATGCCTCAGTTGATTGTAGAACTCGAGTTGTCAAGTTCCAGTTTCCTAATAAGCTAGTTATAGAGTGGAAGATTAGTTCAACAGTGCCTAAGGGTCAATTTATTTCGTACCTTAAGGCGAGAAAGTTAGTTTTCAAGGGGTGTGTCTATCACTTAGTCCGAGGTAATGACTCTAGTGCTGAGATACCTCTTATTCAGTCAGTTCCAGTAGTAAAAAAGTTTCCAAAAGTCTTTCTAGATGATCTTCCCGGAGTCCCTCCTGAGAAAGAAATAGACTTCGGTATAGATATTTTTCCTGATACTCGTCTTGTATGAGAAAATGACCCTTAGGCACTGTTGAACTACTCTTCCACTCTATAACTAGCTTATTAGGAAACTGGAACTTGACAACTCGAGTTCTACAATCAACTGAGGCATAACAGGCATGAAGCCAATCCATACCTAGAATGACATCAAAATCTACCATGTCTAACTAAACTAAATCAGCCATGTTGCTCTTGTGATTGATAGAAATGGTACAATCACGATAGATTCTCTATGCTGGAATAGACTCACCAAAAGGTGTAGAGACACTGAAGGGCTCAAGAATTTTCTCAGGAAAAACATCAAAATTCATCGCAACATAAGGAGTTACATATGATAAACTCGCTCCTGGATCTAGCAATGCATAAACATCAAAGTTAAAGACTTGGATCATACCAGTGACAACATCTGGTGAATCATCTTGCTCTTGGTGACTAGTGAGCATAAAGACGGTTTCCTCCTCCTCCTGCCCCTTAAATAGCTCCTCTAGATGTAGCTCTGTCTGGTGGAGCAACTGAAGAAAAGTGGGCTCTATTGCCCCCATTACCATTACCCTACATGTTCTTAGGACATTTTCTCATAAAATGATCGTTTTGACCACACATGAAGCAACCAGTGGAGCTATCACGACACACCCCTGAGTCGCTCCTACCAAACTTAACACATACATGATTCTTAGTATCTTCTTGTGCCATACTACCTTGAGAATGCGCAGGTCTAACTCTAAAATTCTGTGAATTTTGACTATTGTACTCACCTTTGTTCCCCGGTGCAGGTGCACTAGTAGATGATGGGGCAGGTCCCTTTCGTTTCTGTTGGAAAGATGACCGGTTGACATTAATCTTATGTTGTCCGGACACATTTCCTGTCTTAGCTCTCTTGTTTCGAAATACCTCTCTATCTTTCAGCTTCTCTACCTCAACATGTTGTACATGGATCATCAGCCTTGCTATGTCCATTTCTCCTATCACTATAGTTGCCCTACCTTCCCTACTAGACAAACGAGACAACCCGACAACAAACAAACTCATCCTATTTCTCATATCAGCAACCATCTCCAGAGCATAGCGGTAAAGTTGTGTGAACTTTAGACTGTACTCAAGACCACTTAAAAAATGCTGCTTAAGAGTGAGGAACTCTCGTACCTTTGTTTCTCTCAATTCTCGGGGAAAGAAATGCCCCAAAAAGGCCTTATCAAACAGAGACCAAACCACAAGTGGTGCACCCTCAACTCGATTCTTCTTCCATTAATCAAACCAAATTCTAGAGACACCCTTCATTTGGTATGAAGCTAGTTCCACCCTCCCAGCATTGCAATATGCATAATTTCAAAAACATTCTGAAGTTCCTCAACAAAGTTTTCCAGATCCTTAGTGAAACTTGAACTTGTGAAGCTTGTAGGATTCATCCTTAAGAACTCACAGATCCTTGAACTATCAGCTATTTCTTGTTGATTCTCTCTCTGTCCAACTTGATTGGTCACAACTTGGCTCAACATCTAGATATCTTCACGGAACTTAGCATTGGTGACCTCCTCCTGGGGTTGCACTTCTGGTGCATTAGGTACCCCTTGATCATATGGTTCAACAATCCTTCTAGTAGGACAACCTCTAACAACTCTTTGTAGAGGCATGATCTGAAAGACACGCGCAAGCATAAATTAGAAGAAACTTTTTAGAGATAAACTTTATCGTACGAAATGAGTATGAAAGAAGTGAGATAGTTCCTAAGTGTCGCAAGCTCCTAATTATAGATATGTCGCGCTTCACACCGATTACTAAGGCTCTACGGGCACGACTTCATAGACTCTCTAGGAATCTTGAACTCAGTGCTCTGATATCGAATTTGTCACGCTTCAAGCCTTTACCTGGGCGAGACTGGCACTCGAGAACCATTGCTGGCCCCAAGCAAACCCTTAACCTAGCTTAACTCTTAGTGGAAGACTTACTCATGATAAAAAAATACTCTAAAAAGTAAACTAAAATCTCAATAGACAACATAGAATGTATATAGAAACATTCACTAGACAAAATGGCACTCAAGTCTCAAACATCAAAACCGGAATGGAAAGACTCAAGAACTAATATCAACTAACTGTCTATGAAGCCTCTGACAACTGATATGGACATCGGGACAAGACCCACAACATCCTAATGAACTAAAATGATAAAGTAATAAAATAGGGTCCTCCAGAAGCAAGGAAGCTCACCAACAACTCCAATGCTCAACTAGAATCAACGATGCGCTGGATGTTGATCCTGGTTACCTGTATCTACTTCATAAAAATATGTAGGCCAATTGACATCAGTACATTGAATGTAGGAGCATGCGAGGGGAATTCTAAAACAAGACATAAGCTTGAAAGGAACTGAAAAAACATACCTGGGCTCAACTTAACTCATTTCAATATAAAGAAATAATATGAATGCAATATAAATAAAATCTTTTAAAACATGGATAACATTTCTCTGTAATGAGAAATACAATAGTAACTCAGGTTGTATGCAAGGATACGATATAAACTCTATTTGTATATAAAAAAACAATTAACACTGTGTTTATAAGAATACGAAATACTTCTATAGGAGTTTCTCTAACTGGCAACCATCACTTAAGACTTATGTGATGATACAACGTTTTGCCTCACGCTGCTAGGGACGTACTATACCTTGCCAGGGTATAAAACCTAACTACTAAGTGGATCCACTAGTCTATGCTCAATAAGGAATCATCTAAAGAGTATGAGCCTTTTATACCTATGATGGCTACATGGTTTATGGGGGCTGAGAGTTGTATGAACTTGCCCCTATATCGGTGCTCAATACTACTCCCAAAATATACTAGTTCATATGTTTAAAAACATAACTCTTTCTGCGATTTGAGATAATTGCTGAAAAACTAGCCCAAAGGATCTCTTGGAAATAAGTGTTTCCTTTCTTAATTGTGAAAACTAGCTCAAAGGATCTTTTGGAAATCAATTTTTCCTTTCTTGTTTAAATGTGAAAACATTTACTCTTTGGGAATACCTAGTCCCCATATACTCTTTTGAAGAAATGAACTTCACTCTTTACTCTTTACTTAACTCAAAACTCAAGTCTTAAAACAAGTTTAAAGTATTTGCAAAGACTTTTGAAAAGACTCTAAGAACTCTCTAGACTTGGCTCTCAACTTTCCTAGAATTTGAATTTATAGAATCAATGTTATGATTCATGTTTATGGATGATTTCGAGATGTTTAGAAGTCATTTAAAATAGTTAAAATCGATAGGAAGTATTAGTACACTTTAAAGGACTTATACGGGCTAAACGACGAAAAATGGGTGGGGGCAGACGACCCGAGCGCACTGTTGGTGCAGGACGCCAACCCCTTAAGTTCATAGACTGCTTTAATTTGGCACACTACTGACGCGCTACGCCAGCCCTGGTGGTGTATCAGTGGCGCGTTGTGCCATCTCTCCCCCAGGTAAGCCCGACGAATTTTCTTCTCGTTTTCTTGTCTTAACTCGACTAATTTCCTTTTAGTTCTCACCGAGTGGCTTTTAGGTGGAGGCTCAACTAGATTAGTTTCTCATAGGAACCTCTATTTCTAAACTACGTGCCCCCCTAGGAGTTGTCCTAAATGACATAGCTAGTGGATCCACATATAGCACATTGTAACACCCCTAAATACTAACCAAGAGTCGCATGTCGATTTACCGTTGCTTAATTACTAGAATATGTTTTAGTCTCATTTTGGGAACTTGAAGTGTTGTGATAATTGCCAACTTGCTTAGCATAAATTCTTATCGTAATTTAAGGAGTTGTGATGGGGTGTTTAGGTATCCTAATTAGAATTATGTATAACTTTAAAAGGAAGGTAAGGGATATACATATAGACATATGTATGCTTTTTGGGCAGCCAACTTTTTGTTTGGGCAGCCCCTTTTGGTGACATCTGTACAGGTGATAAGTATCACCTTTGTAACTATATATTTTCACACCTCCTTCAATTAAATTCATTTCCCTCAAGTCTAAGAACATTAGAACCTTAGCTAAACAGTTTATTCTTCAAAATCACAAAAAGACGTGGCCCTTTTTGGCTGGAATTCAAGAACACACACTTCTTGTTGGTAAGTGACAAAATTTGTTTCTGAGCTGGGTAGTGTTTGGTATGTCATGCATATCTCTCTCTCTAGAACTTAGTTTACAGTGCGTTAATATGATTTGGAAAGCTAATTCATATACCTACAACTCTTATGTTTATGTCAAACTCTGATTCAGCTGTTATAGACTCAAAATATGGGACGCAACATAAAACAAGTTCTGTCCAGATTTTGGAATTACAAATTCTGTATGAACAGCTGTTAGTGTTTTGAATATATCTTGTTGTACAAAATACATTTTGCGGTGATTCTTGTTTGTTTGCAACCCTAAGAGATGTATCTACATATTTCATGAAGGTTATAAAGTCTAGTTTTGCTGTTTTCCATTTCAAATCTAAGTTGCGACATGAGGTACTAAGCTGGCCAGAATCACTGTTTTGGGAGCATTGTTGTGTTTGTGCAGGCTAATTTTACTTGTGATGATGATCCTATTTTACATCAATATTATTGAGCTGATAGGGATTAAAGAAGTTGTTTAATTGTATTTTAAAGGTTGTATATACTCGTGAACAAGTTGAGGACCTTGATACATTGGTTGGACTGTTTCTTTGCTAAAGCACTGAGGTTTGTGTATAAACTTGTACTTGCACTCTTTTAACCTTTAGTATATTTGAAATTTGATCTTGGTACCTTGGTTACCTCTTGTCACTTTGCATTGTTGTGTTGGTATCCTTTGAGACGTTAAAGATGCTTGTGTAACTCGCCCACTTGTACGGATTGTTTGATCAATTAGCACTCTTGTTGGGACCTTGTCCTTCTTGTGGCTGTGACTTTGTCACTATTGGCATGACTCTTGATTCGGATCATTTGCCATCTTGATTCTGGATTTTTAGTCCATCTTAAGAATGGAAGTTGTCCATTTTTAAGTACGAACTAGAAAGCCATTCTTAATATGGTTCTTGGTTCTCTTGATTATTGGTCTTTGACCCTTCTTGATATAGGGCGTCGGCCCTTCTTGATACTTGCTTGTGCTTGGTGTGAGGACATGATGTACGTATTGGGCGAGCCTTGTTATTGAATCTCTTGGAAAATGATGCTATGAACGTTCTTGACATTTGGGTCTTTAAATATCGAACTTGATACTCTTTATATATTGTTTATTTGATTTATTAATTATGTTCAATTATGTTGCACATGACTTGAGAAAGATTTTTTTGTGAATCGGATGGCCCTGAAACTATAGTTTTGCACCACTAAGCTATATGCTTAGCGATAGCTGTTTCTATCGTAGGGGAATGATCGAGTGGATGCATGAAGATGGCCAGTGGAGATGGAAATTTTGAGAGCCTTAAGGAAGATCACATTTGCATATAGTCATCTATATTTTGTATAAACCTTGGGACTTGTACATGATCTATGTGTTGTATATTTACATGAAATTTTGAGGACTAAATTGATCATGTCGCTATGGGTTGTAATATAAGTATGGCTCTATGTTTTGACCTTTTGGGGTGTGCAAGCCCAAGTCTTGTATTATATTAAATTATCACTAATTTTGTATGATTGTGTGAAGCATGAAAGATCTAGTTCGGGTACTCAGAAGTTGGTAGTATTCTTTTACGTCATTTTCGTCTAGTGTGAGGGCAATATATGTATAAAAATCTCGTAAGTTATTGGCTTATATTATTTCAGAAGGGTCGTTACACACATGATATGATGTGTACAGGTTCTACCTTGGTAAGTACAATTACCCTTCTTTAGGTATGAGGGATATAGTGGATTCCATGTTATAGCTAACATGGTGTATGTCGGTTAATGGTAATCTTCCCACAAAATGAACTAACTCAATTACTATTTTTTTATGAAGCTTCCTTTATAATTTAAAGATGTATTGACCGTGTTCATCATTTATGAATCTTTTAAAATGATTTTACTATGTTTTAACTTGTTCATGCTTTTCATGTTTTCGATAATGTCCCATTATAATCACATCTCATGTTTTATTGCATTCCTCTCATTCTTAGTACATTCCATGTACTAATGCATACTTGTCCCTACATTGTCTCACTAATGTAGGGCTTGGCGATTCTTCTTCCTTCGTTCATGGCTAGTTGATTGCATTAGATATTTGAAGCCTTGGTGAGTCCTCATACTTCGAGGATGATGTAACTTTTATAACTTTATGTCATTTCCATTTTTTTAGACTTTGTATGCGATGTATGAGTTACATCGCTGAAACGACCCCAAAAATGCCCGAAAATGTGCTTCGGAAACACCTATAATTGTAATTTTCATATATCTCAAAATCCGTGCATGATTTCGGAAATCCGACTTCATATTCTTGTTTAGGGGGTCAAATTGAGTGGGGAATGGGTCTAACCCAAATTTTAGAGCAACCGTATCAAAATCCGAAATTTCCAAGTGAAGCCTTTTCGAGGGTCTACTTTGGAGGGTCATATCTCCTAGCACACAAATTATTTGGTGGCCAATAATATATCCATGGAAAACCCTTTGAGTTAGCTATCTAACGCACTTCGTTTCACCTCATTCGGAGTTCGGACGAAGAAGTTATGCCCATTTTCGTAAAGTCTGTCCGGCAGGGAATGCAATTTCCAGTAGCCTTTTTTACTGTTCACCCGCCCTTTTTTTTTTTCTAAGTGTTGGACGAATTTTTCTTCCAAAGGGCATATGTTATTTCCTATATAGCATTAGTTCAAATTTCATCTCTAAAACATTTCCAAAACACCTCTCCCATACTTAGACACATTTTCTCTCAAGTTCTCTCAAGAACCCTAATCCAAAACCTTCCTCAAGATTGAAGAGACTCTTGTCCCAAGTTGCAAGCTTCCATTGAAGACACTCTCAAGACCTTCATAAGAACTCAAGGTATGTGGTGTTGAACTCATGGGTCCTTCCACCCATAGTGCCTAGACTCTATTCTACTCACTAATTCATGGTTTAAGTTAAGATTCATATATTAGTCTTGTTCTTTGTAATAATTTCCTACACATTGAATTTTAAACATGAAAAGTGATTGTTTTGAGCATGTTGTGACCCTAGAACTTGAACCTAAATTTGGAATGGATGTGGAGATTTTCATGTGGTATTGTGGGTGTTAAAAAGGTGTTGTTGTAGGTTGTTCATTGGTTTGACTGCATAATTACTACCCTATTTCCCATGCTCTTTGATTCCATTACATGCCTTCAAGGTGTTTGACAAAATGTCCAACTATGGAGAATTGATAAATTGATGCTTTAAAGCTTGAGTTATGAGATGTATGGAACTCAAAAGATGTATTGATGACAAACTAAGCTTGTGTATATGTTCATTCCATACTTGAGATTGCATTAGAGCCTAATGAGAATTTTCTATATAAAGTGTTGCATGACCATGCCCGGTCCGGGGGAAAAGAACCGGACAATTATGTGAGAGGTTTATATCTTACCACCTAGGATGCTTGGGGTATGACCAACATCAACCATGTGAGAGGTTTATATCTCACCACCTAGGATGCTTGGGGTGTGACCAACATCAACCATGTGAGAGGTTTATATCTCACCACCTAGGATGCTTGGGGTGTGACCAACATCAACCATGTGAGAGGTTTATATCTCACCACCTAGGATGCTTGGGGTGTGACCAACATCAACCATGTGAGGGGTTTATACCTTGCCACCAGGGTGTCCGGGTGTGAACGGCATCCCCCATCCTAAGTTGGGGTTATAAATTGGTTGGATCATGTATACACATATGATATCTACTATTAGTATAGAGTTACTTAAACATGTTTTGACTTCACTTTGATCATGTATCCTCATATTGTTATTCATAATGCCTATGAAACTATTTCTTGTATTTCGATTGTGTCCTTGTCTATTGTTGTGTTGCACCCCGCATACTTAGTACATTCCAAGTACTAACGCATATTTTGCCTACATGATGTCACCATGTAGGGACCGGAGTTACTCTTGATCCTTCTCTTCATTCACGTGGCTAGTACGGTGCTTATCCGAGTTGTTGGTGAGTCCTCAATGATTCGAGGGCTATGTTATGTTTTCTACTCCTATGTTTTGAGACTTTAGCTTGCAATTGTATTTTGACTATGAGGGGAGCCGGTAGAATGTCATGGCCCCGTCCTATCTATGTATGTAGAGGTGTGCGTTGGACGAGTATTTTGTAAATGAGCTTGTCTCTTGTTCTATGATGTCATTTTGAAATGGTTTGCCCTTAGTCCCTATTTCCCGTTAATTAATGTTGAATGTACTTCCGCGACCGATGAAGTGTGATGACAAGTTTGAGAGGCTTGTTTGGGGTTCCTTCGGGTTCCTCATTCGCCATGTCACGTCTAGGCCCTAGGCTTGGGTCGTGACAAGCTTGGTATCAGAGCACTAGGTTGATAGATCCTCGGAGTCCAACACACCGCGTTGATTAGAGTCCGATTCATGGTTGTGTTGTGCACCACAACTATGAGTAGGAGGCTATGAGACGTTTTAGGAAATGTTTCACTTCTTCATTCTCTAAGTCGTGCCATAGATCTATAAGCTCTCTCTCTTATTCCTTGTCTTATGGTGTTTAAAGTTGGACCACTTGAAGGGTTCTTGCTAGAAGGAGCGAGTGGTTGTAATGCCAATTATGGCTATGTGACTTGTGAGCTTTGATGGAATAGATTATGAAGTTGTATTTTGTGTGATTAATGCTTCATAATTGTCTTTGTGTTGGTTAGAAGAACTTGTGTAGGCTTACTCCAAAGGGGGAGATAGTGTGCCTACCTAGCAAGGTAATTGTGAGGTTATGTTTAGTTGATGGTAGAACCCGTATGGTCAAATTGTTGATTCCCAAAGGAGCCTATCTGAGAGTGGAGATGGGAAAAGAAATTATATGCCCTAGGTCGGGATTATGTTGTGTTTTGAAGTTGACTTTGAGGGTTGCATGTACCATCTAGTTAAGGTGAAGAATAAGAAGTATAAGTGTTGACCAACTTCAAAGGGTTAGTTGTTGTATTTTAAGATTGATCTTAAGTATGGTCACTTAAGTAGGGTGCTTAGATAATACCTAGGCATAGTTGGTTGGTAGACCCCACCAAAAGTGGTGATAAGGGTTGACATGGTCTAGAGTTGTCTTAATCCAACTTTAGTGAAAAAGAGAAAGGTTTCTCGGTCAAAACTCCTCTAAGTTCCTCTAAGGTTTAACCAAGAAAGGATGTCTACCCGTAAGTCTCAAAGAGTGAGTGGTAGTGGATCTTAAGGGTTCCGGTATGTGTTTTATGTTTTATTGAATTGCGGAAATTCCATGGGCCAAAGATAGAGGAAGATCCTCTAGAGTTTATAAAGGAGTTATCTAAGGTGACGAACCTTGTAAGAGTAATTTTAGTAATACTTGTCTTTCGTGACTTGATAAAGAGAATATCGCGAATTTTTTTTTTTTGTGTCGTCCTTAATATTCATGGGTTTAGTTATGGCCATATGTGAGTGATTAGTATAACTCAACTTAGTCCTTATGAGTTTTATGATGTGTTGGATTTTGACGAATAGTGATTCTTAAGTGGTACCTAGAGATGTTGAGTGATTAAGCTCCTTTAAAAGAGGGTAGGAGTGAGATCCTCATTGGTTTGAGAATCATGTTGTGTAATGAGATAGTTTAGGCTTACCCCAATGCGGGATAATATGCTTAGATGGTAAGGTTATTGAGTGTCCTTGATGTTTATGAGATAGGTTTGCTTGAATTCTCACCTTATGTGGTTTAGTGAATTGGAGCAATCTAGACCCGGATTGGTAGATTCATATGAGATCTTGAGTGATATCCTAGTGACGGCCTTAGAAAAGGATGCTACTAGGGTTGACTTGGAAGAATTTTTGGGATGAAGGTACCGGTATGTGGTAATTTCATATGAGAGTAAGTGTTATGTTGATTTCCGGTACTACCTTATCTTGTATGATGCCTTATGAGGCTATGAGGCTTAGAGTTCTCCGGATGAGTTAATAGAACCTTTTTCGGATTTTACCCCGGTTAATGGTTTAAAGTTAGAAAAAAAAGGGGTTTGTGAAGAATATCTCTTACCTTGTTCCCCTAGGAATACTCTTGTTGACTTAGTGAAACTTGGCATGTTAAGCCTTGATGTGACTCTTAGTATGGATGGGTTGCATACTTGGTGTGTTTTTATTGATGATAGGGCTCGGATGGTTAGAAGAATATGGGGCCCTTGAGTGTGTACTAGTTATCACCTTGTTGAGTAGGATGACATTTGGGTACAATTTCTTCCTATTATGGATTTGGTGTTTGATTGTGTCATATAAAGGTGGTATGGCTAGATGTTGAGGACCATAGACTTTTGCAAAAATGGCAAAATGTGAGTTTGGTTATGTCTTTAGGAGTGCTTGGAAAAAGTTTTCTTGAGGGTTGTAGTGAGGGCTTCCTCCTAAGGAGGGGATGGTGTGCTTAAAAAGCATGATTTGTTGAAATCCCGACATCCTCATCTCTTTCTTCCATTCCTATTCTAGCTTGAGACCAAGAGTTCCTAGATGGGCCTATGTTATGTTTTAGAAGTCATGTGTGATTTTTATTTTCTGATGATTTCCTTATGAAAGGTATGTTTTTGAGAATTCATGTTTTGAGATAAAAATGAGTTTTCATGTTTCATGCCCCTCATGTTGATAGGCAATTAGAGTAAGTAACCTATGTGATTCATGAGGTGAATGGTTTAAATGTGCTTTTAAGAAGTAATTGCATAATTGGCCGAAGATCATATGATAAGCATGATTTGAGTTGGAGGAGGAAATTCCTCCAATGAAACGGAATATGTCTAAGTTGCATGCATATTGAGTTCGTAGAAGTAGTCCTATTCTCTCATGTTGTATGATGTGTGTTTTAAATGGAGATTTTTTTCTCCTAAGTTGTGCATTGTGTGTAATATGGCATACTTGACTTGATGATGTGAATTAAATGAACATGCTTGAATGTGTTCTTATGAAATGGAATGTTAGCTCCTTATGTGGTGGAAACTTTCCTAAAGAGTAGAGGAGGTAGTTCCTCCCATGTTTATGTGAATTAATGAGGTTTGCGCATTTCCATAAAAACTTGTGTTTTTGAAGAAAGATGAGTTGTATGAGTTGTTTCCCTCATGTTGTAGTGCATTGGTTATAAGTGATCTATTGTACTTCATGAAAATAAGGTATGAGCATGTCTTAGTAAGGAGTTGAGAAGTTCCTCCTTGAAAGAGTGCTATTGAACATGGAAACTTGCATATGTGCTTAATGATGTATGGACTATGTAATGACTAGGAGAAGGTAGTTCCTCCTATGAACATGAGAAATGTTGATGTTGGTGTGTTATGACTAGGAGAAGGTAGTTTCTCCTTGAACATCACTAAACATGATAATGTCATTGCATACATTCATGTTTAAGTTGACAATTGGTTCATTGTGGTTTTACAATTATGTTGAGGTTTTTGAAATAAGGTGTAAGTGCATTGTTGCATCCTTATGTGGGCTGAAATTGTCATGTTTGTGTCTCTCATGTATGTTTCTTTAACATTCGGGGACGAATGTTCCCAAGGGGGAGATATTGAAACGACCCCAAAAATGCCCGAAAATGTGCTTCGGAAACACCTATAATTGTAATTTTCATATATCTCAAAATCCGTGCATGATTTCGGAAATCCGACTTCATATTCTTGTTTAGGGGGTCAAATTGAGTGGGGAATGGGTCTAACCCAAATTTTAGAGCAACCGTATCAAAATCCGAAATTTCCAAGTGAAGCCTTTTCGAGGGTCTACTTTGGAGGGTCATATCTCCTAGCACACAAATTATTTGGTGGCCAATAATATATCCATGGAAAACCCTTTGAGTTAGCTATCTAACGCACTTCTTTTCACCTCATTCGGAGTTCGGACGAAGAAGTTATGCCCATTTTCGTAAAGTCTGTCCGGCAGGGAATGCAATTTCCAGTAGCCTTTTTTACTGTTCACCCGCCCTTTTTTTTTTTCTAAGTGTTGGACGAATTTTTCTTCCAAAGGGCATATGTTATTTCCTATATAGCATTAGTTCAAATTTCATCTCTAAAACATTTCCAAAACACCTCTCCCATACTTAGACACATTTTCTCTCAAGTTCTCTCAAGAACCCTAATCCAAAACCTTCCTCAAGATTGAAGAGACTCTTGTCCCAAGTTGCAAGCTTCCATTGAAGACACTCTCAAGACCTTCATAAGAACTCAAGGTATGTGGTGTTGAACTCATGGGTCCTTCCACCCATAGTGCCTAGACTCTATTCTACTCACTAATTCATGGTTTAAGTTAAGATTCATATATTAGTCTTGTTCTTTGTAATAATTTCCTACACATTGAATTTTAAACATGAAAAGTGATTGTTTTGAGCATGTTGTGACCCTAGAACTTGAACCTAAATTTGGAATGGATGTGGAGATTTTCATGTGGTATTGTGGGTGTTAAAAAGGTGTTGTTGTAGGTTGTTCATTGGTTTGGCTGCATAATTACTACCCTATTTCCCATGCTCTTTGATTCCATTACATGCCTTCAAGGTGTTTGACAAAATGTCCAACTATGGAGAATTGATAAATTGATGCTTTAAAGCTTGAGTTATGAGATGTATGGAACTCAAAAGATGTATTGATGACAAACTAAGCTTGTGTATATGTTCATTCCATACTTGAGATTGCATTAGAGCCTAATGAGAATTTCCTATATAAAGTGTTGCATGACCATGCCCGGTCCGGGGGAAAAGAACCGGACAATTATGTGAGAGGTTTATATCTTACCACCTAGGATGCTTGGGGTGTGACCAACATCAACCATGTGAGAGGTTTATATCTCACCACCTAGGATGCTTGGGGTGTGACCAACATCAACAATGTGAGAGGTTTATATCTCACCACCTAGGATGCTTGGGGTGTGACCAACATCAACCATGTGAGAGGTTTATATCTCACCACCTAGGATGCTTGGGGTGTGACCAACATCAACCATGTGAGGGGTTTATACCTTGCCACCAGGGTGTCCGGGTGTGAACGGCATCCCCCATCCTAAGTTGGGGTTATAAATTGGTTGGATCATGTATACACATATGATATCTACTATTAGTATAGAGTTACTTAAACATGTTTTGACTTCACTTTGATCATGTATCCTCATATTGTTATTCATAATGCCTATGAAACTATTTCTTGTATTTCGATTGTGTCCTTTTCTATTGTTGTGTTGCACCCCGCATACTTAGTACATTCCAAGTACTAACGCATATTTTGCCTACATGATGTCACCATGTAGGGACCGGAGTTACTCTTGATCCTTCTTTTCATTCACGTGGCTAGTACGGTGCTTATCCGAGTTGTTGGTGAGTCCTCAATGATTCGAGGGCTATGTTATGTTTTCTACTCCTATGTTTTGAGACTTTAGCTTGCAATTGTATTTTGACTATGAGGGGAGCCGGTAGAATGTCATGGCCCCGTCCTATCTATGTATGTAGAGGTGTGCGTTGGACGAGTATTTTGTAAATGAACTTGACTCTTGTTCTATGATGTCATTTTGAAATGGTTTGCCCTTAGTCCCTATTTCCCGTTAATTAATGTTGAATGTACTTCCGCGACCGATGAAGTGTGATGACAAGTTTGAGAGGCTTGTTTGGGGTTCCTTCGGGTTCCTCATTCGCCATGTCACGTCTAGGCCCTAGGCTTGGGTCGTGACAATCGCAATCACTTTCCTTATGATGATGTATTATATAGCATATTGATTAAAATGTTAGACTTCTGCTTTGCTTCAGAAACTCTTTGTAAATATGAAATGCTATATTTAGAACTCTTTAAATTATATTATCTTGTATGATGTAAGCTAAGTGGCTTATGTAGGGCCCCTCGGGGTTTTATACATCATGTTACGCCTATGGTATACTTTGATTCGTGACAGGTAGATATGGAGGAAGTGGATGCCTCTTATGTGGAAGAGGAGAATCCTACCTTTTAAATTACAATAGGAAAGGATAGACAGGGGAGTTATGAACACATTAGAGTAAGAATCGAACCAAGAGTGTGTTGTTCATCTTGTATTCCTAAAATACTTAGAACAAAACTTTGAAGAACTTGGTAAGAAACAACAAAGTTTAAAGAGTATTTTCAAAACTAGAAAATTAAAACTAGTAGAGAAAATAGAATCAGAAATAGATTACACACAATATAAAAATATTTTTCTCAAAGAAAAAAAATCGAGCCCACTGAATGCAAAGTGTCCCCTTAAGGAAATTATTCCCCTCAAGTACCCGAGGTTAATGGAATATATCCTTCCAGGATAGAACGATATTACTCACCGGTGTATCGGTACCTAAAACCACGGTGTCAGTCAACCACTCAACGACAGTAAAGTACACTTAGAATACTAGATTTAGTAGTAGTAGAAAAAGTCTAGTAAAATTAGTTCTCTTAAAATGAGAGGAAATCCCTCAATTTATAGAAACCAAAGGGATGTGTGAAAAGGTTCTTATTGTGCCTTCCCAGAAAGGTCACAACCCTTTGGAAAAGTCACAATCTTTTAGAAAGGTCACAACCTTTCATAAAAGTCATAGTTTTTCATAAAAGTCACAACTTTTCATAAAGGTCACAACTTTTCATAAAAGTCACAACTTTTCATAAAAGTCGTAACTTTTCAAAAAAGTCACAACTCTTCATAAAAGTCGCAACTCTTCATTTTCCATTCACACCTTTTAAAATCCAACAATCCCCCGCATGAATGGGGAATGACCCGAAGACAAAGAAATGGACAAGTATATGTACTTTACAAGCAAGAATTAATTGCATCTGGATAAGTAGGTTTCCCTTTGATCTTTCTGTATTGAACGTAAGTCCTATATACTCGGTCAAATGATAGATTTGATATCTTTGAACCGTCAAGCTTGTGTGTATACCTAGACAACCATAAGTCACACAATCAACCTTTTACCATTTATGGTTCTTACGGTTCTGTTCATTTCAGCCATGAACACCTTCTGGTTTCATGAGTGTATAGAGAGATGGGATTTTCACAATCATCCTCTTTGAAGCGGCTTACACTTAACACTCACATAGGTGATTTCTAACTGTGTTATCGCGTAGATACACTATTTGGTCAAATCTACCAAACTTAGCAAATCATTAAGAACTTTAAGCTTTATTAACTTATTAACTAGCCTTAATGTTGTATCCTTATTCTTGAACATTGTCTTCATCATGAGAATGGATTAAGTTGGTTAACAATGTCGAATTGTCGGACACAACTTTGTTTTTCTGCTTCAACCTAGCTATTGGGATTTCCCGTCTACTAGGTAGAGTGATCGCCATGATGACTTTTCCTAAGCCGTAAACCCATTCCCTTAAATGATCTTTAAACTTTCTATCTAGTTAGGCCTTTTTGTATGTGGTCCCGACACATTATCCTTTGACTTTACATAGTCAATTGTGATAATTTCACTAGAGAGTAGTTTTCTAATGATATTATATTTATGTCTTATATGATGAGACTTTCCATTATACATCATGCTCCATGCCCTACCTATTGCATCTTGACCATCAAAGGTTTGGGCCAAAAAACAATAACTATCAAGAAATTTTGGAGTCTTTCAACTAATTCACCGGTCTTATCTAGAGCACGTAGCTCAGAGATCATTGTAGAGCTAGCGATACCTATCTTTTTTGGAAGATTTCCTAAATACTGCTCCTCCACCAAGAATAAATACACATCCACTCATGAATTTTACTTCATTTGATCCCGGTGATCCAATTTGCATCACTATATCCTTTCAATAAGCTAGATATTGTTATAATGCAAAACATAGTTTTGAGTATTTCTTAAGTACCTCAAAATTCTTTTCATTTTCATCCAATGAGTTCGATTGTGATCACTCATCAACCGACTTAGTTCATTAATAGCACATACTATATCTGATCAAGCACACTTCGTGATATTCATCATACTTCCCAATACTCTAGTACAATCCAATTGTGAGTCACTTTCGCCTTAAATCTTTTGAAATGCAAAACTCACATTTATTGGAGTCTTGACAATATTTAAATCCAAATATTTGAACTAGTCAAGTACCTTTTCAATGCAATGAGATCGTGACAATGCTAAACATTATAAAGTTCTAAGGATTCTTATACCTAAGATCGCATCAGCAACTCCAACATCTTTCATATCAAACTTGCTTTCTAGCATACATTTTGTAGCATTTATGTCATTAGTGTCTCTACTGATGATCAACATGTCATCAATATACAAATAAACAACGACCTTGCGATTTTAATGTAAACACATTTATCACTTTCATCATTCTTAAATTCATTTGCCAACATGGTTTGGTCAATTTTCTTATGTCATTGTTTAGGTGCTTGTTTTAGTCCATAAAGTGACTTAACAAGTTCGCACACTTTCTTTTATTTACCAGGAACCACAAAACCCTCGGGCTGTTCCATGTAAATTTCATCCTCTAATTCTCTATTTCAAAGAGTTGTTTTCACATTCATTTGATGAATTTGGAGGTCATATACCACAACTATTAATATTAACATCCGAATGAATGTAATTCTAGTCACTGACGAATATGTGTCGACAAGATCAAGACATTGTTTTTTTCTAAAGCCTTTGACAAAGTCTTGCTTTATATTTGTCATCAGTTCCATCGACTTTCATTTTCTTTCTGAAGATTCACTTTGAACCCAAATGTTTATTTCCTAGAGGAAGATCAACCAATTTCCAATAGGATTGCTCAAGATTGAACCAATCTCACTATTGACACCATCTTTTCAAAGAATGAGTATACATAAGACATAAGAAATGTTACAAAATCAGATTTGAAGGTAGTAGATGTCCTTTGACATTTGCTACATGTCTGAATCTCTCTATTAAGTACATTATCCTTTTGTTCTTTCCAAGGTCTTTTAGACCTTTCACTAGACTACTCAAGTCTAATTTTATAGTCCACAGTTCTTAGGTCCTATTTTAATCCTTGTAGGAATAGGAACTTGGACTTTGGCTAGACACCCCCACACTTTGAAATATTTCAAGTTGAATTTCCTTCCTTTCCATTTCTCATATGGAATAGAATGTGTCTTGAACAAACAAAATTGCTTTCTTTCTGAAAAGAAAACTTTTTGTTGTTCCCTTTTGCAGTAAGGATAGTTTCTCCACACAAGTTTTGTGGTAAACCTGAACTTATAAGTAATGCAATCATCATTTCCTTCAAAGTTTGGTTTTTTTCCATTGTGCAATTCCATTAGATTTAGGTGAATAGGACAGTAGTTTGATGGATAAATCCACTTTCCAAACATATTTTTGCAAAAGGAGATTTATATTCTCCATCCCTATCACTTCATATTTTCTCCCAACTGATTTCAATTTCAATTTTATATTGCCTAGACGTTTTTATTGTTTCATCCTTACCATTCAGCAAATAGACATAATTGTATCAAATGCAATCATCAAGAAAACTTATGAGATACTTTTTCCCACCATGAGATGGTGTTGACTTCATATCACAAATGTCAGTGTAAATCAACTCTAAGGGATTATAATTCCTTTCAACAGATTAATAAGAATGCTCATCATACTTAGATTTCACACAAACTTGACATTTTAATTTATTGCACTCAAAGTTAGACAAAAATTTTAAGTTTATCAGTTTTCTTTACAAGGTTTTGTAATTAACATGTCCCAAATGTTCATGTCACAAACAGTTTGACTCAAGCAAGTAAGAACAAACAAAGATATTGAGTTTGAAAAGGTCTCCACGAGGTAGCTTTTTCTCACAAATATTTGTTCCTATTTCTTACAATTTTGTGTGATACAAACATTGTTTAGAGTCATCACCTTGTCAAATGTCCTTTTCGCAAGGACCTTTTCATAACTTTCAATTTGATTGTTATAGAACTACCCATGAACAAAGTTTTATCGGGTCCAATAAAGACAATATAGTCCAAATGCCTCTCTTACAAAACATGACTAATGACTATTCACCAATATTCATGTCTATACAAATAGTTATATGTAATAGGTATAGCTTCTCATGAAAAATCACAACATTTTAAGTGACACTTTTTCATAAAAGAACTCAATCATTTTGAACAAGTATACGTATAATTAGGTAGTTTCATACTAGCCATACCAAATACTAGTAAAAGAGAAACTCAACGACCACAATATCAAATATACTCCAAGAATTTTATGGGTCTAATATAATACAAAAGTATCATCGAATTTCATATCTTGTGCTCCAAATTTAAATTAGACACTAAGTCTTATTTTATCTTTGTCATAAGCAAAGAACCCTCCACATTTTAAATATGATCTCAAAAACATTTTTCAAGTATTTTAAAATAGTTTTTCCACATATTTTTCTCATGCTATCAAAGTGTCATTGGCAACATGAAACCTCTTTTGAAATATTATTCTACAAAAGAATTATAGTGCTTCAATTTCATTTGACAATCTTTACACAATATCAAAGTTCATTCCATAGAGGCAGAAAATCACAAGCTCTAAGTCACTGGTATTTTTCCTCTATCACAAATAGACATACCACTTAGTATTTAAAATTCTAACAATAAAGAAAAAATTTTTTGTACAATTTGAGGTTGTATATAACAGTGAAGTTTATAGAAAATCAAAAGTATAACATTGACTTATTATGTGAACTTGTCATATTCTTCAAACCAATTGCGTAGTCTAATTTATCCAGAGTAGAAAACTACAAAAAATTTTAGTCTACAAAAATTAGACACAATCAAATTTCACATGGAGTACAAAACTACAAAAGTTTGTTTTTAGTCTCCAAACAGAATTAAACATATTCTTAGATTATCGCATAGATATGCTTTTCTTTTAAAATAGCCTTCCAACTATAACATTTTGACATACTATTTTATCAAACAAAAATGTGTATCTCTCATTCTGCAAACTAAATTTTTATAAAGGCAACACTTTTTGCCAAGGAAAATTCATTCAAAAATCATATGATTTGTAGATCTTTTTTTAAAGACATACATGATAAATATCAAAACTGTTAACTTTTAGAAACTATTTTCCTCCTTAGATAAAAATTAAGAAGTTACATGGTGTAATCTTTAACCGAAATACCACCAATTCTTCTAGTACATTCTCACTTCGACCTTGCTAAACAAAACACTAAATTCTGGAGAAATAATGCATTAATCTTCTACTTCCATGATCTGTTTCTCTCAATCAGTAGAATACAAGAAATACCAACAGTACAATAATTTTCTTAAAATTGTTGTTCATCTTGTATTCCTAAGACACTTAGAACAAAACTTTGAAGAACTTGGTACGAAACAACAAAGTTTAAAGAGTATTTTCAAAACTAGAAAATTAAAACTAGTAGAGAAAATAGAATCAGAAAGAGATTAGAAACAATATAAAAATATATTTGTCAATGAAAGAAAATCGAGTCCATTGAATGCACAGTATCCCCTTAAGAAAATTATTCCCCTCAAGTACCCGAGGTTAATGAAATATATCCTTCCAGGATAGAACAATCTTACTCACCAATGTATCGGTACCTAAAACCACGGTGTCAGTGAACCACTCAACGGCAGTAAAGTAGACTTAGAATACTACATTCAGTTGTAGTAGAAGAAATATAGAAAAAATAGTTCTCTTAAAATGAGATGAAAACCCTCAATTTATAGAAAACAAAGGGTAGTGTGAAAAGGTTATTATTGTGCATCAGCGGAAAGGTCAGAACCTTTTGGAAATGTCACAATCTTTTGGAAAGGTCACAACCTTTCATAAAAGTCACAACTTTTCAAAAAAGCAAAAACTTTTCATAAAAGTCACAACATTTCATAAAAGTCACAACTCTTAATAAAAGTCACAACTTTTCATAAAAGTCACAGCTCTTCATAAAAGTCGCAACTCTTCATTTTCCATTCATACCTTTTAAAACCCAACAGAGTCTCTAGGTCCAGTAAGAAGGTGATCAGTTGAAAAGGTGAAAGAAATAAATATGGGATGAAAAATAAAAGAGATAGTGAAAAGTAAGTGATACAAGCAATTATGAATGAGGAACTTGGTGCCAATGCTAATATGCAACTGACCCGTGTAGAGAGACAAGAAATTCTGAGTAAGAAAAAAGTACTGAATAGATTCTTGAATCTCAATGGAATGTAGGATTTACTGGAAATCCTTAGATTCTAGGCATGGAGTCACTTGTTTGAACTCATGAAATCATGTTTATAAGAAGATGTACATGCAGTAGAAGGGTCCCTTGACGCAATCTTCTTGAGGAAGATTCTGCATGATCCAACCACAGGGATCTATATAGTCGAGAACTAAGTAGCTTTTGAGGAAGATTCTGCATGATCACATCCCTTAATTCAACTCTTGATCGTCAAATTCTAATGCCTTCATAAACTTTAGTGCCATTATTGCTATCATTTCCACGTTGATCAATTACAAGATTGCAGTCCGAGTTTGTCATCAATATGGCTTCTTCTTGTTTTTCATCTTGATGAATATATATATAATATGAGGCTCCAAGAATTTCTCCTAATTTGTTTCACCATTTTCATCTCGTAACATTGATCTACTAAGAAAACATAATAGTCAAGCTGTAAATCTTAATTATGATAGAAATTAAAATATATCACTCGTAACCGTACCAAATTTGATTAGTCTAGCATCAAAATACAGAAGAATAATAGCACCATCAATTTTTTTGGAGCAATTGTCTCTTAAAATGTATAACTAAAACAGGGGAAACTATAATTAGTACATTTCCATCCATTTGGATACAAGACAGTAAAATTTGAACATACTGAGAATAGTAGTTTTAAAATGCTAATGTTTTATGTATGTTGGAATTTTATTGAATTGTCCAAAGGGATGCAAATCAATGGCCTAATTACAGTTCCCCTATATACATTTTAAGAAAAAATTGCTCGACACAAATTGATGGTGTTTTTCTTCTTCTAGATTTCACGGTAAACCAAACAAATTTGCTATGGTTACAAGCAATATATTTTAATTTCTATCACAATCAAGATGTACAATTTGACATTCTATTTTCTTATAGTACCTCTGTATATTAAGATGAAGAATTGTGAAGCAAAAGAGGAGAAATACTTGAAGCCTAATTTACTAGATATTCATCTAGATGACAAACAAGAAGAAGCCATGTTATTGTCAAACTTTGACCGCGGTCTAGTAAGATATCAATGTGGCAACGATAGAGATAAAATGACTCTGAAGTTTATGAAGGCATTAGATTTTCAGGATAGAGAGTCGACTTAAAGGATGTGATCAATGACTATTCTTGTTTCAACATTATTTTTAATGGCTTGATCACGTACTCAAAGGTTCATCCACTCTTCTGGACCAAATAGTACGATCTTTGTCGCACAAATTTATTTATGCATGACCATTTATTATGTGGCTTAAATGTCAACATAAATGCTGGAATTATTATTGAAATTGTGGATTCCATTAAAGCTTTCAACATTTCGACCCCTAGCAATCATCTTAAAGTTTAAGACTATTCGTTGAAAGAGACATAGTGTTTTTGCATGAGAGTTAGATTTGTACGCGCAAGGCTTAGTAATTTCGTTTACTTGTCATGTGAATCAATGAACATTCTTGAATAAAAAAAAGTTGAGCTAGATAAAGCAAAAGATAAAATGTTGAATTTTAATGAAAAGCTTTTAAAAGCAAAGCATGTCTTAACTCTAAAATGAAGTGTTTCACAAAGGAAGATGAAATCTTTAACTCCATTTCAAGGCTCTAGCAACTTCTCCATGGTAAAATTTTGTTTATCAAAAACTTGTCCTCATTAGGAGTATAACTAGTTCCTAGTTGCAGGCTTCCTTTAAATGGTGTATGCTATTTTTTGTGAGGTTACATGTTTCATCTTCATATATCTAGTAAGAAGTTAAATATTTATTCGTATCGGATGTTCATTAGTTTGGAACAATACCTACAAGTTTATAGCATTTCAATTTTATTACATGTGTCACATGCGTTTTGATTTTTATTGATTTTCTCTCGGTCAAAAAAATATTTTCTCCAAAATCTTTCTTCGCAAACTTCTGAAAATTGGGTTTTTTATTTATGTCAAATGTACAACAAATCAGAGTTTTTTTTTATGTGAACCTCAGAGCATAATGCAAGTGAAACAAAAAAGAGTTTAGTTAGTTTGGAAAAAAATACTTCAAATTTATGGTGGAATTACTTATAACATATATTCAATTTTTTTCTCTAGAAGATACTAGTCTTACAATGATGGTATAATGAAGGGAAATAGAGAACTAAATGTGTTCTTTTAACAGTATATGAGCAAGAAACTAAATTAGACAAAATGAAATAAAAAATGAATGTTCTTAATAATATGACAAAAAAATTAAATTAAACAAAAATGAAATAAAAATGAATGTTCTAAATAATATGACCAAGAAATGAAAGAAGGATAAAATGCAAAAGGAAAACATAGTGAAAAAACCATATTCGTCCAAATGAAGAAGAAAAACATAGAACATGAAGAACAAGCCAAAAATAATTAAGAAATGAAAAAGAAAAATACAAATTATTTCTTGTTAGAAATTTGTGAGCTTAAATAGTTGTTGAAAACGACAAGTTAGAGTGATTTCTCTTGATGCTTTTCGTCTTTCACATTTCTTTCATTAAGTTTTATATTTCAAACTAAAATTTTCATATTCATATAGGATATTATATCTAAAAGAAATTATATTCTTATGAAATGTTGTTTTGTTGTCTGACTGGTTTTATTATCTCTCTGAAAATGCTTGTGATTCTTCATTTAGAAACAATCTTTTCTGAAGCAAACTGATCAGTTCAACTAGAAGCCAAAATATTTCAAGCAAATTTGCCTTATAGGTTTCCTGGTGCTTTAGTAAAATATAATTATATATGCTCCCTTCGTATATCTTTGGGAGGGGGGGGGGGGGGGGGAGGTGTTTGTTGGTGAGTTTAGTTTCTTCTTGATAGAATTAGAGTTAGTTTGGTCTTATAAATATTTTGATACAACAGAGTTTTTGAAGAAAGTTTTTCGATTCCTATTTGTCAAAACATGATGACACTGTTATTTTGGTGGATGAAAATGAAGACGAATTTCACATCAAATACCTAATAGATAAAAAGGGATTGTGTGGTGATTGAAAAGGTTTTTCCATTGCTCACAATATTTTTGAAAGAGTTGTCTTGGTCTTCAACTGAATCAGCCCTGGGAATTTAAGGTAACACCTTGTAAGTGCTTAAATCCAAATCATTTTATTAAAGAAATTAAAGAGTTTTTTTTTTTTTTTTTCATTTTATTGATCTTATATGCACCAATAGTGTACATGAATTGTTGCATGACCTATAGAGGTAGTATTAGAAACAGAGATATATTTAATTAGGTGGGAGTGGGCCCTGTGGTGGATAGGATGTGGAAAACAAGAATTAGATTGTTCTGGTATGTGAAGAGGAGAAGCGTGGATTCCTTCGTTATTGTGTTATTGGTATTGCTTCTCTTTTTAACAAATTGGACCACCTCAGTCTCAATTTTCTCATCTTGTCCACCACGGGACCAACTCCCACCTTGTTAAATATATCTTCGCTCCTAATACTACATCTCAAGGTTAATGAAGAAATTTATTCATATTATCGATGAATATAAGATAAATCAAATGAAAAAAGTAACTCTTTCTTTAATAAAATGACTAGGATTTAAGCAGATACAAGGTGTTACCTAAAATTCGCAGGGCCGAATCAGTTGGTAGTCCAGGGCATCTCTTTCAAGAAAGTTGTGAGCATTGGAAAACCCTTTCCAACCCCCACTCAATCCATTCTTACCAACAAGATACTTGGTCACAAATGTTTCTTCATTTTCATCCACCAAAAGAACAACGTCATCACATTTTGCAAATCAAAATGACAAAAATTCCTTCAAAATCTCTATTGTACCATAATATTTTTTTAAAATCTAGACTATATAGGACCCAAAAAACTCTAATTGAATCACAAATAAATTGCACTTACCAACAAAAATCCCCCCGAGACATGCGAAAAGGCAGCATACATTTCTCAAAACTAGGAAACCCAAAATGCAAATTTTCTTAAAATTGTTCGGCTAGTAGTTGGGTTGATGAGGTTGCTTTAGCAGAGCTGTGTTTTTGTTCCTTCCTTTTAGTGCTAGTAAAATCAAGAATGAAAAGAATTTTTAGAGAGATAATAGAACCATTCAGACAACCAAGTACCAATTCATATTACTAGGTGGAATGTTTGTCTACTAGTATGTATTTAATTAATAGATTGTCATCTAAAGTGCTAAATCTTTAGTGTCTATATTTATCCCAAACTACAGACTGTGACTGAAAATCAAATGTCCAAACATTGAATTTCTCACTAATAGAAGAGCAGAGTAACCAGACCTTGAATCTGCGACCACAAGGCTGCTTAAGATCCCATGCCAAATAAATAGGGCGGTGTGACCAAAACTTGAATCTTCGACCATAAATCTGTTAAAGAATACCATGTCAAATAAACATCACAATGCCATCATGGAAGATTGTCCACTCCCAGATAATCAATACAAAAACTCCAAGCCCAAACCAAATCCAATCCCAAACTGTCCAACCGTGTCTGATATCCTAATTGTGAATCACTATGGTCGTAGAAAAGTTGAGGTATAGATAGAAGGTAATCAAAATTGAGCTACTAAATAACGAAGACTCATTCTATCAAACCCTATTACATCAATCGACATTGAGCTATGTAATCTGAAGCAAGCACATGCTCCTGGATAGGAAAGTCTAGGGAAAGCACTAGTCTACTCCTAGACTAAGGTCGAACATGCCTTCAACCACAACAATAAACATGTACAAGTCATTCCACAATGTATGGATAATCACGAGCATGAAGAACAACATGCTAGTAGCCTGAAAAAGCCGACAGAAGCTTAAAACTTGATATTAACTAACTAAGCATTATCAACTAGCTATGAAACTCAAATTCACACATATCAACATGTATTTAAATTCTTGAGCTCAATCTTAAGGACATGAAGCCATAGCCTACCTCAAAGAAATTAGTTTGTGCTTCAAATTCACAATTTCAGTGCTTCTCCATTCAGAACGGCCTACGAATAGTGCGACACTATCAACTATAAAATAACAATATTAACACAGTCATTTAGACACCAATCACATTAATAGGAGAAAGACCAAAATATTAAGTCAAAATGGGAATGTGGGACCCCCTTAGGAATTTAAAAATTGGTTCAATCAAAAGGTCCATTTACGATCCCCAAACTTGTATCCTGAAATAGGCAGGGCATGAAATACACCCAACCACCAACATGAGACAATTTAACATTTAAGCAAAATCAAGAGGGCAAGCATCCCCTTCAGAGCATGATTTATTGCAAACAAGCTTTCCCCGGAAATCCCCACACACTCCAATGTGTAGCCACAACCTTCCCGAACATACTAAACTTTTAATCACCGAAATCAGACACTAACAACTCTAACAATCGAAGAAGGAAATGTTAGAACAAAAATAAATCATAATATGGTCTTTTAATCAAATGTAATGTCATAAATACACTTCACGATAGCGGAGGAAGGAGGCCGCGATAGTGGTCCATCCTTTAAATGACCTTCAAGAACCCATAAGCCAAACCTTGCAAACAAGATGATTGAGGGTGGTCAACGCCACATGACCACTAATCTTAATGACAGACAGAGGCGCACACCATCATAATGGTCAAGTACAACCCTCCATAATCGCTAAGTCACAAATGCCACCTCGCCAAAGGAGGCACCAATACAATCTGCTGGTACATCAATTGAAAACACCGACGTGGTACTCAAGATTCATTTGGAACCCCGTGCACACAAATGAAATATGCTACCCCACCAAATTATGTATTCTAGAATAAGCGGAGACGTTGAAAACTTAAACTGAGGTCATCTTGATAAAAAGTAGGTCCCACATCCAAACTTTATTTTAACCCAAATTCCACAAGGGGATTCAAGATTAGCATGGAGGCCTCACGATCCTTATGAAAGGTCCCTCTAGAAAAAAACATAATATTCCAAAGCTGACAGAACCGTTAGAATTGATTTATGATGTCATCTTCTTGAGCTTTTGACCAAAGTGAACCATTTATCTTTCTGAAGTTTCTAAAAAAGAAACTTGGATAGAATCTAAATGAAAAACCAGGTAAAATAACTATCATTCTTAGTAAGTAATAAATGACTGGGGTAGCTATAAGAATGCTCTAAGCATAATAAATAAGTCAATAATACATGAATGACCTAGAGGGTCATTATAGTTTTTCCTCAATCTAATCCTACTCCTTTCCACGCTAACTATACATGTAATATTCAGATTGCTATTATTAAGTTTATCATGAGATTACAAAACACTTCAAAGTAGATTGCCATTAGAAGAAGAAGTTGTATTGAAAGAAGTCATTAATCTTCCGTATGTGCTCAATGATTTTCAAATAGATTATGCATTTACAAAACTCATGGCATGACAAACCCATTGGTTTCTAGTAGGACTGCATATAGCCTAGATGTGAACACATTCTGGACATTCAAGTAAGATAACTTAGCATTAACATGAAAATTTCAGGTTACAAATGATAATCGTGATGAATATCTAATAAAATAGGTCGACTGACGTGACAACAGCTTACAGGTTAAGTAGTCATCAACATGGACTATGATCAATCAACAAAATTATATTTGTGATCTGCTAAAAAGCATCAAACTAGAAAGTGCCAAGCCCATTGATATTCCTATTAGGACGACTATAAAACTAGTTATTGACGAACCAAGTCAATCCGTAGTTTAGACAATGTATTGATGAATTATTTGCTCTTTATTATACATCAAAACAAGTAGACTGCATATAGTCTTGAGTTTTGGAATGCGTTCACAACTTTATACCTATCGGAAACCTACTTGATAGATGCAAAACTGATTCTTAGTAATGGAGACTCCATATAGCTTATATGTATACTACTGAATTAAACTATGAGGTAGGTTTTAAGAAACAAAATATTGTGCTAAGACTCTTTCATGTGATTGACTTAATTAACTATAAGTTACGTGTGATAGTTAGTTATAACTATTACAATCAAATGTAAAATGCCATACAAAATCAGTAACACAAGTAACTAATTGATAAGTACCCAAAAGTATATTTAAAAGAAGATACACAAGTTGTTAGCAGGATAGAGAATGGAATATTTGGTACTCCTCCCTCTGTTCCTTTGTGTTCGTGTAGGTTTCCAAGGAGCAAAAGATAGAAATGAAGATGTATATGCATATTTCATGTCTTGCGGTGACATTAAGTCTTAAATTGGGATTCTTCAACTTCAGTGTTCGTGTAAAAATAAAAGGGTAATATGAATAAGAATAATAAAAATCCTAACAGTAATCAAAACATGGAAAGCAACAATAATAGGAGCATTTATGTGATGTGTATGTACTAACTCACCGTAAGTACAAAGATTAATCTGAAGCATGAGCATGTATGAAATATATTATTGCCATGTTTTCGATAGAGAAAATAACATATCTATTAGACATCATTATACCCAAGGGCTATAAAAGAAATGGAAATGAAATCACAAACAACATAAAGAACTAAATCACTGATTTCAAAAATAATATAGTTCAATAGAGAATAGACAAAGTATACTAGGATTACCTCTTGTGGCGTAGTGAATTGTTCACTGCTATAGGTCTCGAATCTACACTCGTTTTTCAAACAATGCGAGATAGAGAGGGGAATAAAAATTATTTGTGAGATGATATGCATATGAAAAGGAGTGGTGTTCTTGTGAATGTAAAATCTTCTTTGTACTTGAATATTTGATATGCCTTGGAGCATGAAATGAAAGAGTCATTTCTCGGGAGAGGCATATGTAAGAAGGGGTAGGGAAAATGACTATATTTTCCTCAAAAAATGGAAAATTTGAACGTATCCATGGATGATGAAAGTTGCAAATTAGCATTAAAACTGCAAGAGATAGAGGGGAGAGAGAAAGTGTGGTTGATGAGAAGAAAATAGATTTAGGGTTTGGGCTACAATATTTGTTTTTGTGTGCTGATTTGAAAAGGTTTATTTTGGAATAGAATTGACACAGTATGATAACATATAGACTATATTAAATGCATTTTTTCCTGATTTTTCTTTCTCTATTTCCTTTAAAAGGAAAAAAATTATTATTTTATTGTTCTTTTTTTCTCTATTTCCTTTAAAAGGAAAAAATATTATTTTATTTTTTTCCTCTCCTTTATTATTTATCGACTATTTTAAAATAAGGTTATTTCTTTCCTTTTTTTTTCTCATTTTCTCTCGTTCTAAAATCCTTTTCATACGTATATTTGCTTCTTTGCTAAATTTTCTTTTATTTTCCGTAATTCACTCTTTTTATGTAATACTTCCTTTTCCTTGAAACCACTCCATGATTAGAAATTCATAGTTCTGTCATTATTTTCTCTTTGGATTATCATTATTTCTTTTCTTGTCTAAAACTTCTCACTTATTTCGGTATATTTATTTCATTATTCTCTACTCTATTATTTTTACTATCTTTTTTTCATCTAAAATCCCCCCCCCCCCCCAAGTTAAAAATTGTAATAATTATCCTAGCCTAAAATCTTAGGTCATGATAACACCTACTAACAAAACCAGCAGGTAAGTCAAACACATAGCGCGTAACCAGAACCAAGAAGCTATTTCTCAGAAAATAAACATATAGAAAGTAAGGAAACATCATCAAATAAAATAAAAAGACATACAATCTTATGTTAAGAAGAAAATAGTTTCATGAAAACTTTTTTAAAACAAAAACATTTTTTCATACAAAACTTTTTTTCTTTTTAAAAAAAAATACAGTTTCATGAAAGAAACATATAGACAGTAAGGAAACACCATCGAATGGAAAAACTTTTTTTAAAAGAAAAATTATAGTCACTTCGATGAAAGAAAAATATTGTTTCATGAAAAGACGTGTTACTTCACATACTTATGGCCTTTTTATATCTAAGTTAGGCCTCCTTCTCCTCAATCCCAGAAAATGGTATTCATTCGTCGTCGTCCTTTTCTTTTTCTTCTCTGTACTTACAACCTATATCTTTTTTTTTCTCTGATTTTCTATTTCTCTTCTTTCTACACTTTAAGAGGCAAGCTTTTGCAATTGAACATTCAGTAAATCACTGGTCGTCAAATTAGAATTAGGAGATAGAAAAGGAATTTAATGACCTCAAGGTTGTTTCTGTATTTTTGCATACTTTAACTATTTCCCCCCTTCACATAGCTTCATTGTAGCTCTTGTGTGGTGTTTCATTGGGTGGAACATTTTCCAGCGTGCTTTGAGCTAATTTTTCTTTTGGAACCTTTTGAAATAAAAGAGAGTTGACTTTAGTCAACACCTAGAAAGTTTGATGTTGAATGAGGATTCTGTCAGTTCCATCAGTTCTGAAAGGTTTTTTTTGTCTAGTAGTGTGGTTGGTATGGGTTTTGAGGCTTTTATTTTAAGTTTGTGTTGTTAGATTTTTTAGCTTTAAAATTTTCGCCAAAGTTTTACTACTGTAACAATCTTGTTAAACACACTAAGATGGAAATTAGATCAACGTAGTTAGCTCCAGAATACCGAGTTTGGTCTAGAACGACCTTGGGTTTTGATCCCAAGGTGTTTGTCGAATAGTTTATGGATTTTGTCATTTTGTTTGCTGTTTCGTTATAACTATTGACTTGGGTTAAATATTTTATGAGATGATATTTGTTTTTGTCAATTGTGTTAAGTTTGGAATATCAATTTTTATTTGGTAGAAAATTTGTTTTCACTGAAAGAGTTTCGAATAAATCTGGAGCTCCCATCGGGGGAATTCCCATTCTTGGTGAAATTATGATGCAATGCTTGGCCTGCATTCCAAGAGAGCATTTCATGTGTCCTCAACGTTCATGAAGGAACCCTCACATTCGCGAAGGGTTTATTGTTGAAGCCTTCACATTGGCATGAGTCTTTCCAGGATCACAGAGGGTTGTTGTCCCAAGCATTTGCATTCACAAGCCTCCAGCCGCATTCGTGAAGGGTCAACATGGCTAACCTCCATGTTTGCAGGCAAGCCTCCATGTTCGCAAAGTGTTAATTACTTGGCAGTTATAAGAATTAATAGTCATTTTTCAGCATGCAAACTCCATTTAAAGACTTGGGCTTTTAGCGAATTAGAGAGCATTTATTGGTGGGTTGCATGCGGAAATCACATGGCCACTTTCCGAGATTGATAAATGCTCTGTAAAACTTGGTAAAATCAAACATTTTCCTTCTAATTCTCCATTCGTGATTCTCTTGAGCTAATTAATGGTGGGGCTGATTTGCTTGAGTGTTGATCGAATTGTGCCCATTTTAGGATCCGAAGTTGCTTGAGCTGTGTAGAACTCATGTTAGATTCAATTGTTTGACTTCGTGTATAGGTCTCATCGTTATGTTTTGTGCTTGTTTTTCCACTTCAATTTCTTATATTGATATGGGTATTATTTTTCTTCATTATTTTGGCATTCCTGTTGTGTTGTTCATAAAGTGGTATCGTGCGGAGGCCTTTTGGAAGGGAATAGCTCCAGAGCAGCACTCTGTGTGTTGTTTCAGCCTTGAGGTACGTTACAGTTTAACCACTTTTAGACTTGGCTTAGTTTGTTTGATTATTTATTGATTAGTTTAGGGTTTTTGATCCATAATCAATATATGGCTATCTTTTGGTTGCTTAGTGTGGCTTTTAATTGGAAAACCTTAGTTAAGATTTATCTTTGACTTTGATATCATTTAGTATCCTTAGAAATGGTTTCTATGTAATGTGAAACTTAGGTTGTCGTGTGTTTGTTTGGCATGGATTGTTGGTTGCTACACTTGTTCTTGAGTTTTAATCTACTTTTAATTGCTCATTGGGCCCGAGGCCGTATAATGGACTACTAGAGATCCTGGTTAGTGATGAGAGGTAGATTTGCACTCATATAAGGTCCATTTAGCTCAATAATTAGTGTGCTCAATGCCTAACTTGGTATTTTTAAAATCAAATATTGATAATTTGCAACTACGAAGGCAATTGGACAAGGGAAGGATTGATGTTTGAAAGAATGGCAAAAAATAGAAAAAGAAGTGCAAAATGAACATGGTTGATTGCCTAACATGAAGGGGAAATCATTAACTGAGCACGACCTCACCCAGATTGACAGTGCATAGCACTTGTGTTTACCAAAGAAGGTTGGCGAAATCCAGTGGAAAAGGAGATACGCGGTGTTAGAAAGGTAATCCTGATGCACATCATCCAAATTGAGAGTTTGCAAAGCAAAGATTTAATGCTCGAACAACGAACTAATGTGGTATTTGGTTACTTGTCGAATCTGAAAGGCTGACTCAATCGAGTTCTCCAACTGAGATTCAAACACATGAAGCCTAGAGCATCATAAGGTGAGCTGGGGAGTGAAGGGATATTCATCGAGTGAGTTTGGCGCGCCCGACTAATGTCACTGAGTTGGTTGCGAAGTGGATTTTGGGGAAGTATAAATAGCCCAAAGGATATTATTTCTAGAGAGTTGGATTAGAGAGTTGAACTACAGAGTTCAAGAGAATGTTTTGAGTTAGAAAACTTTACTTTTTAGAACACTTTTTCTAGTCTACTTGGAGTTTTACAGTTTGAAGCTTAAATTTGATAATTCGAAGTTAAATCCAAAGTGGGTTTACTCTTAATTGGTTGATTTCGAGCTATCCATGGCTGCTTTCATGGAAAGTCTCTGTTTACTTTTTTTGATGGATGGCTAAAACCCTAAGATCTAGGGGGTGCTCTAATGGGGCTAGGTGTTCATTTAATGTAGTGGGTATTATGCTATGCTCCATTTGTTATTGTTCATGCATGAATTTGTTCTAATTACCATGGGATAACTTAAGGGTTAAGGTTCCAAACTTAACTCCTACTTCTAATATCCAGTTGATGCTCGAAAGAGATTAAGTAGAATGGGTAATTAGTTCAATAATAGAAATTTAGTTTTGATGTCTGGCTTTCTTGAAAGAGAGGTTATGGGTTAGATCTATTTTCCCTATTCTTGAAAGAGAGAGTAGTAAGGTAATGGGTTGTTTATAAATGACATATAGATGAGACCGAAAGGTGATTCTATGACTAGATGTTATAAGATCAAAAGATGAATAATGTCAATGATGATGACTTAACCTATTCATGTATGTACATAGATATAGAGCAACACAATCACTCATATGTGACATTGATATCAAATTCCCGCACCCCTAGATAGCTAGTTAACTCTTGATTTTGTTCAAATTTTAGTTTAATTGTGATAATTGAAAACAAAAGATTTATATTAAGTTGGTGGTACCTTCCACCCAATTGTTCTTATTATTCCAAATGATCTAATTTAAAGTCCAAATCTCTCGATAAATTATTCTCCATGATATACCATTCCTTGTGTGATTCAACCCCCACTCTTCGTTCGGTTTTTACAAACTACAATTGCTTACTCTTTTAATTGGTTTTCGAGGGTGATTTGAGCGTTATAAAAAATGGTGTTGCTGTCAGGGAATGGTGGTTGAGAATTCTAGTTAAGAAATTAGATTTTAATTTGGTTTATTTGTAGTGGAGTTGTTTTTTGCTGTTGTTGGCTGATTTGTAGGTTGACAAAATGATTGACCATGGGAGAGATAATGATAGTCACTATGGTCAAAATGGGGTGACTTAAATGACATGCCCATTAATGTCATTCAGACCGCGGGAGCAATCTGAATACCTCATACAACCGAGAAAACAGTGTTTCACATCATCGGTACTATGATCCAATTGCTCTAGATGAAAGGAATTTTCAGGGGTCTAGCTCATAAGGATTCCCATGAGCACCTTAGGAATTTCAAGGAGATGTGTGAACCCTTTGTGTTCAAGAATATCTCCCAAGAATCCATAAGCTTGAGACTATTCTCTTTCTCTTTATTGGGAAAGGCTACAAGATGGTTGGCAGAGTTGTCAAATGATTCTATTACTTCATGGGATGACCTAATGGAGGTGTTGTTTAAATGATTCTTTCCACCCTCAAATATGGTTAAACTTCGTCTCCAAATAAAAAATTTCAAAAGTATTGGAGGTGAGCCCTTGAACGAAACATGGTTAAGCTTCAAGAAGTTACTGTTGCAAAGTCCAACGCATGTCGTTCTGGAGAATTTGCTTCTAGAATAATTTTTATTAGGACCTTGCTTCAGTCAATATAGGCGTGGATGATCATTTAGTCCATGGTGGACTAATAAGACAACCGTACTATATAGATTATTTGTCGCTAGATAATATCAATAAAGTCAACCGAGCATGGCATACTAGGGAGGAGAAAGCATCCCTTCTAAAAGTGGATTCGAACAAAGAACAAGTCAAGGGGGGCCATGAAAGATATAAATCTATGGCCAAAATTATGACCCAAATCGATTTGATGTCAAAAAAAGCCATGGGAGGTGGAACCAAGTCGATGAATGCACTTCGAACCAACAACGGGAAGTGCCTGGAGGATGCCAAATTCGAGGCATTCTACAATGAAGAAGTTCAATACTTGGGAAATTAAGTGGGGTGTTCTCACAACAATTATCAATGACAAATTGGGAATCAAGGTTGGAGCAAAGATAGATATAGTGGTTGGAAAGACTAGAGGGGTGGAAATTGGAGAGAGAGAGAGTTGGACAAAGATAGATATGTGCCTCCCCATGATCGTCCACGCTGAAAAGCTCTAGCTGGGCTAGAAGGAAGGTCGACAAAATAAATGCTTGTAAGGATCTATAACAAGGTTAAAGGATCCGATAAGGTGTTGAAAGATTTGAAAAATGGCTTTTCAACTTTATCTCAAACGGTGACTTCACACTCAGTTTTTATCAAGCAGCTCGAGACCCAACTAGGTCAAATTTCCACTAATCTACATCCAAGGCAAAATGGAACTTTTCATAGTGACAACATCCCGAACCCTAGAAATGATTGTTGAGTTTGAGCAATATATTGTGTAACGACGTTAAATAAGGTTCTTATTTGGAGGCAACCTAAGTCTTTAATATTGTTTTTGTTGATTTCAAATAACGTGTAATGTGAGTACAAGTTAAAAAGTGGTTGGAAGATTTCAAAGCGATGCATAGACGATGCAAAACCCAAATGGCAATCCACCAAAGGCATTACGTGGACTAAGTCTTGTCTGCCTTTTGGAATTAAAAAGATGGAAAAGTGCCCTCTCAAGATCACCGATCAGAACTTTAAAGGGTGATTCACTGGAGTGCATTACACTCTATAGGGTCTACCTAATCGGCCTTCAAGTTTGGTGTTAGCTCAAGCATATTTGAAGAGCTTAAGATGAAATTGGTGATTCGCTAAACACGTTTGGTGATGTTATTTGTGATCGCCGAATGGGCCATATATGAAAAGGCCAAGGGTCTTTTCAAATTCAACATTCAATATCTTTGAAATTGTAGAGCTTTTTCAATCCCTTTCTCTTGCGTAGTACTATTCGAGTGTTTGTTAGCCTCATATGAGTGTCTTGAACGTTCTAGGAGTGCATTTTCTTGGAATTTACATCAACCCAACCCAGATCCCCTAGTTTCTTGCTGATTTTCGGCATTAAGGTTGGTGTATCAACTTCTTGTTATTGTTTTTGAGTTAAGAGAGCATATAAGGTGCGTTCTTAAGCCCGTTAACTGTGATTGAGTGCTTGATTATGATTGTTTGTTGTGTATTGTTGGAATTGAACTGTGCCCATGCTATTTTAATTGTGTATGCATGTGAAAATGTTGAATCCTGATTGTGTTGGTTAAATTACTGAATTGAGTTATTTATTTTGATGGGTCAATGCCTAGTTTGATATGAGTGAAGTTTGAGTAGCTCAGTGTTGACCCAATTTCTTGATTTTTCCCAATCATAGACAGGGCGACTGCTTTCTTAACGGAAAATTGTATGTTATTGCATTACTTAGTGATAAAATAAGAGAAATCTAAGTACCAAAGGGTATAAAAGCATATAGGTAAACTATGATGTTGGGGGAATCGGTATTTGTTATGTGTGTTGGTTGTCTTGTGAAAATTTGGCAATGGAATGAGTGTGTCTTAGCTCATCAACAAGTTAGGAAAATTGTCGAGTAAGACCCAACTCGCCTTTTTGAGCAAATACATGGCCTTCAGTACTGTCCCATTCGACAAGCTTGTCTTAGTCCGCCGAACCCATTTGGCTAATCACCAAGTGGTAGAGGATATCACCCTTGATACATGTATCTTTCCCTTTTGCACTATCAGTTTTAGCGAACTTATCTTAGTCCACCGAAACCAACTCAGTGAATTGCCATGTTGGCATTGGCTTCGCCTTTTATGCCTGAACCCTAAGTAGTTTGACATTGTCAATTTTGATGGACTCACCGGAGTTTGCCGAAACATGTTTGGTGATTCTCCTTACCGATTAGGCGCTCCTAAGGAGTGTTTTTGAAATGTGTTTCAATTCATTTTAGAATTCAACTAACCTTTACACGTGCGTTGTTTAATGTGTTCTTTGCACGTAATGGCAGGAAAAGGGCGAATAGGTGGTTTCCTGTAATATGGGGTCGAATAGAGATCCCTTCCCTCCTCCTCCTCTAAGAAGACATCGTGGAATAACAACAAATGAACCTTCGGAGGCTCTCCATCATAAGAAAACGACCCATATACAATCATCAACATAAGAAAGAGCACAACCTAGACAAGGGTAGTTAGAAAGAGGATAGAGCACCAACTTCTAGAGTCTTACCAATTATAGATCCAAGGGCCTTAATACTCTTAAAGTTTCTGGTAAACAGACTATACTTGTGGAGAGACGACTCTCCATAGATGGATTTGTGGATGACTACCTAATAATATGGATAACGATACAATTCAATAATTCTGACGGATTCACCAGACCGAGAAGTCCCTACATCCCTTCTTAGGTAAGGTAATTCTACACCACGTATGCTCATGCCCTTCACAAGAAGCGAAAGGGAATTGTATCGCTGATGGTGCCGCGATCAAGAATAAATATTTGAATGTAGTAGCACAATATTGGTTTGGATCAATTAGGAGCAGACTGATGTCATCCTAGAATGAGTCCATCTTTCTCCATGACAAGGCAATATTGGTCGGCACCATCATAGATCAAGAGCACATTGTAACACCTCTTAGTTTAGTAGACCAACTAGGGCTAAGTGTGAGGGAAACAAAAGCCAATGCAAGGGGCAAGGGGCAAGGGGCTAGGCCCAAAAGGCAAGGTCCAAGCCAAGGAGCAGGGCTTCCCCAAGCTTGGGGATGCAATGCCTCATCTCTACGACCACCACCACGGCCAGTGGTGAGGACCACAACACATGGTGTGGTATGTGAAGATCAAGGTTGTAGCTCCCTAGAAGTTGCCTCAAAGTGGCTCACCTTCAAGAGCAACTTCACATCTAGTGGTGAAGACCACGACTTGTGGAAAGGGTCGTGAAGGTGCCTTCAATTTATGAAGGTCAAGACACCAAGGCCAAGCCACTACCTAAGGACCACGGGTAGGACCACGAGTTGAGGTGATGACCATGGCTCGTGGAGCCTGCCGTGGTGCATGTGAGTAGGCTGCCAAGTGAGGGGCTCGTTGGTAAATTCCTAATTAGGTAGTTATTAAGTGAGGTCATTTTGTATGGTCTTATTATACCTATATAAACTATTTTAAGCTTTTAACCACCCCAATTAAGTCATTAATTTCAAAAGCCCAAAAGATCCCAAAGTTCATCTTCTAATCTTCCGTGCTTTGAATACAAGGTATGATAGTTTATTCATCCATGGATTCTTCCATCCATGGAGCCCCCTAGAAATCCCCCAATTGTGAGGATGAATCCCCAATTCAAGTTAGGGTTCCTCCAATATTGTGGTTTAAGTTGAGTATGAATCCAATTGAGTGGATATTGCTTGTTTATGGTTGAATTAGTATTGGATTATGTTATTATGATAATATTATATGTTTTCCATGGCTAATCCTAGTTTAATTGATGAAATTGAAGTAATGTGGGTTTATGCCTTGTGAAGGGAAATTGAGGATTTATAGATGATCTTCTAGAATTGATGATATGAGTAGTAATTGTTCAAGAATAGAAACATGTAGACATGAATTGAATTAGATTATAGTATATATGATGGATCATGACTATTAAAGCTTGAATTTAAACCTTTAAGATGATTTATGACTAGAATCACTTAATAATGAAGAATGTGATTAAATGCCTTGAAATCTAGGTACGTATGATGATTGTAAGAAATAAAATCTTTGAGAGTAAGGTTTGTAGTCATGAATGTTGATCACTTGGATTTTGAGAGTAAAATAAATATGATGAATTATGTATGTCAAGGCCCTAAGAGTGAAGCTTATATGATAATGGTAGACTATTAGATAAAATGGTTGTGGAAGGAGTTTACCCACCTAATCTACCTCATGAATGTTTGAATGTATGAAGTGATAGAATCACTTGAGCTATGATGATATCCATGTCTAAAGTACAATTCTATATATAATGATTAAAGGAAAGTTTAGAAACCTCAAGGAGGTAAAGTATGAGATTCATGCATGTTTTATGAAATCTATGTATATGTTTAAGAACACTGTGAGAGTGAAGTGTCTATGATTATGATATGTTGTTGTATTGTGAAAGGTCATTCTCACACACACACTTATGCATGACTATGATATGATATGAAAGGTTCTCTTACATAGAATGATTCTAGGTTGAAAGGCTTGCTCACATAAAATGAATCTAAGTCCAAGGACTATGAAATGTGATGAGGCTTGTGGTAATTCCTCCAAAGACCTTTGTATGAGAGGGATGTGAGGTGACTTCCCTTATCCCTATATAGATAATCATGAGGAGATTACCCATGACATGATATGAGAAGTGTTTGGTGACTACCCTTAATATATAACTTCTATAATAAGGCAAGAGGTGAATACCCATTAGCCTTTATGTTGATCATAGAGGCAAATCCCTATGATCCTCATGTGATGTGGAGGAGAATATCCATATCATATAATGGTGGGGCATGGAGGCGAATACATATATTTCCCTAAAATAGTTATGGTGGTGAATACCTATAACTATACATGTAAAGTAAGAGGTGAATACAAATTTGGCCTTTATAATAGTCATAGAGAGGTGAATACCCATTGGCCCTTATGATAGACATAGAGAGGTGAATACACATTGGCCCTTATGATAGACATAGAGAGGTGAGTTCCCATGTCTTAAGCCTAAGTAAAGAGTAATACGAGCTATGAAGTATGAGCATGACTAATTTGGATTGTAGCTCGAAAGGCCCTTCCAATACATGCATGACTAGAGATGATTTCCCTTCTCTATGAGAAATAAGTTAACTATGAGAATAAGAGATGATAAATATAAATGAGAGCCTAAAGTGCCTAGCTTAGAATGGGTGGGATTATGGGTTCTTATTCATGCATTGCATAAGCTTGCCTGGAGGTGACCTATGAAGTGCTTCTATTATATTTTGTATGCTTAGCTTGGATTATTTCTATAGTTGCCTTCCTTGATATGTTTGAATGAAGGTGAAGGTTCCCTTGCCTATGAGAATTGTACTAAGGATGAGATCCTAAGAGGTTAAGTATGATTATGATTACCTAAAACTGGTACTTAGTGTGAATGTGATTATGGGGTCTCATTTATGCATTCCACAAGTATGCTTTGAGTTTACTTGAAAAGTAGTTCTCTTATGTTGTGAGGATTTAAGGATTTACCATGCTTTTCAACATCATGTATCTCTTATGTCATGGATTATGCCTTATGTGGACTAATGCTTATATTATGCATATGTTGGAGATTATGCTTATGACTATATTATTGTCTGTTATGTTTATGTAATATATCTTATGATTGACTAACTCTTATGTTGTGCTAGCTATCATAGTTAGTACTTTTGTACTAACGCATACTATTACCTACATTCTCATCAAATGTTGGGTTTGGAGATTGTAAGTTCCATTCTTGTGGCTAGGTTTCTAGAAGAGCAAAGAGTTGAATACTTGGTGAGTCCTCATAGCATCGAGGATTTGATCACCTTTCCTTTATGCCTTTGTTTTATGTTTTGAGACTATTGTATGGGTTGAGTCACAAGAGTTATTCAAAGATGATTAGATGGTTTGAGACAAGTGTAATAATACTTCCGCTTTCCTTTTATAAAGACTTTGATGGTATGAAAAATGTTTTTTAAAATTTCTGCACTTTTCTATTATCTTATGTTATGAAATGCTAAGTGTCTTACATTGAGTCCTTCGGGTTCTATGCACCATGTTACATCTAGGGTGTACCCCTGGGTCGTGACAAACTTGGTAATTAGAGCACAAAGTTTAAAATGGTTCTAGGATATATCAAACCACGTCTAGTAGAGTCTTGTTCATAAATTTGAAGTGCACCACATTTATGAATAAGATTCTATTGGATGTTTAGGAAACTTCACTTCTTCATTCTCTAAGTCGTGCCATAGAGTTTTAACTCTATTAGGTCTTTCTCTTAATCCGTACTCGTTGGTTTCAGGGTATGGCTAATACAGGGTAAATGCTAGGACAAATGAGGAAGAAAATGTGGATCATGAGGTTCCTTCCCAAGCTCCTCCTCAAGATCCAGTTGATCTTCTAGTTGAGAATATTACTCATGCGGATTATAGGTCTACTATCCAAATGTTGGCTCAAGCCATGACGACAGAACTTTATAGGGAAGTGGTTGCTCCGGTGAATCCGACTGTGAATTCCGCGGCTTCAAGAGTCATGGATTTTATTAAGATGAATCCTCCGGAGTTTTATGGCTCCAAAGTGGAGGAATATCCTCAAGGTTTTATAGATGAAATTTATAAGGTGCTTGATATCATGGGGGTGACTCCGAAGAGAAATCAGAGTTAGCTGCTTACCAATTGAGAGGTGTAGCACAAATTTGTATGGTTAATGGAAGGAGAGTAGACCGATAGGAGCGGGTCCAATAGACTGGGAAGTGTTTGAGTTAGCATTTCTTGATAGGTTCTTTCCCCTAGAGTTGAGGGAGGTTAATATGCAAGAGTTTATTAACCTTGAGCAAGGTAGTATGAGTATGAAGGAACATGCCTTGAAATTTACCCAACTATCCAAGTATGCTCCAACTTTAGTGATGGATTCGAGGGCTAAGATGAATAAGTTTATTATGGGAGTGTCCGACTTAGTAGAAAAAGATTGTCATACGGCAATGCTTGTTGGTGATATGGATATCTAACGTCTTATGGTTTTCGCCCAACTAATTGAGGAGTAAAAATTCAAGGAAGAGAGTTCTAGGGAGAAAAAGAGTTCTACAATGGATGATGATAAGTCCTTTCATGATGAGTCCGATGGACATTGTCTCACTAGGTATAGACAAAAGTTCCCTAGGCAAAGTCCCCCAAACACTCCTTTGTTCAACCAAAAAGGGGTGCCTAACCCTAAACCTCAACGAGCTAGTAGTGGGGTTCTGGTTCCGGGGTGTAGTAAGTTTGTTAGAAGGCATGAGGGTGAATGCCTAGAGAGTTATAATATTTGTTTTGGGTGTGGTGAGTTGGGCCACAAGATAACGCATTGCCTTAAAGTTGCTAGAAATGAAGGGGATAGTCGTTGTATGTCCCAACCCTACCCTTCCTCCGGTCCAATTGGTTTGGGTGGGAGTGCTCCAAAGAAGAATATATCTTAAGCTCTCCAACCTAGAGGTGGACAAGAGTGACCTCCTTATGTTGCTACCGGTATGTGTTTTTAAGGTTTATTTAGATTCCGGTATTGCTTGTCCTTTATGACTTGATAGATTTATATGATAGACTTTGATGTTGTCCTTAGCATGAATAGACTGAATTATTGTCTTATGTTATTGATGGTAGAACCCTACTTGACCATTTTGAATTTAGGGAAGGTTGAAAGATGTGATGAAGAGGGTGTATAGAAGATACCTTGTGATCTTCAATGAGTAGCCTTGTCTAAAGAGTAGTAGTGTAATTCACCTTTGTATAGAATCCTCTTGTGTGAAGGGTATGAGAGTTTAGTGATGACTTGTTTGGACCTTAGAATTGAAAGTAATGGTGTTTAGAAAGTTCACCTATGCTTACTCCCAAGGGGGAGATGGTGTGCCTAGATAGCAAGGTCATTGTGTGTGTCCATGATTTCTTTATATGCATGTTCATTAAAAAGCTTAGGTCTTGATGGAAATGACTTATATGCACTATTTTTCCTCTTGTTGTAGTGCATTGAGTATGAGTTACCTATTTGACTTCATGAGATAAATATATGAGCATGCCTTTGTTTGGAGCTGAGAGATTACTCCTTGAATAAATGCTTTTAAAGAGTTAATTGCATATGAGCTCCATGAGTGTATGCTGAACATAATTTAGCTAAGAGATGGTAGTTCCTCCTTGAATATGAGTAGCATAATTGCATTTTGGGTTGTTAGATGAAGTTCCTACTTCCTTGTGTTGCATTGAGTATGTTTAGCTTGGAGTTGAAGTTTTCCTCCTTGGTTATGTGCATTTAGATGAGTTGCATGCATGATGAGTTGTTAGTCTAGAGTTGTGACCTTAAGAGGTGTTTAGAATCGTCATTCGAGGACGAATGTTCCCAAGGGAGATATATTGTAACACCCCGTAGTTTAGTAGAGCAACTAGGGATAAGTGTGAGGGAAACAAGAGCCAAGGCAAAGGGTAAGGTCCAAGGCCAAGGGGTTGCCCCAAGCTTGGGAATGTACTGCCTCATCTCCACGACCACCACCACGGCTCGTGGTGTGGTCTGTGAAGACCAAGGCAGTAGCTCCCTCAAACCTGCCTCAAACTGGCTCACCTTCAGGAGCCACTTCACGGCCAGTGGTGAAGACCACGGCTCGTGGGAAGGCTCGTGAAGGTGCCTTCAATTTGTGAAGGCCAAGACACTGCCCAAGGACCACAGGCAGGACCACAACACAAGGTGAGGACTACGGCTTGTGGAGCCTACCGTAGTGCTTGGGAGTAGGCTGCCTAGTGATGAGCTGTTTGGTAAATTCTTTTTTAGGTGGTTATTAAGTGAGATCGTTTTGAATGGTCTTAGTACACCTATATAAACTATTTTAAGCCTTTAACCACCTTAATTAAGTCATTAATTCAAAAACCTCAAAAGATCCCAAAGTTTATCTTCTAAAAAATTCTCTCTCTAGAAAACTCAAGAAAAAAGAAGAAGAAGAAGAGAATCAATCTAGGTCAAATTACTCCAATATTCCAAGCTTTGTGACTGAATTGTATCCAAGGTATGACATCTTATTCATCCATGGAGCCCTTAGAAATCCTTTAATTGTGAAAATGAATCCTTAATTCAAGTTAGGGTTCCTTCCAATATTGTGGGTTACGTTGAGTATGAATCCAATTGAGTGGATATCGCTTGTTTATGATTGAATAATTATTGAATTATATTATTATGATGATATTAAATGTTTTCCATGGCTTACCCTAATCTAATTGATGAAATTGAAGTAATGTAGGTTTATGCCTTGTGAAGGGAAATTGAGGATTTATAGATGATCTTCTAGAATTGATGATATGAGTAGTAATTGTGCAAGAATAGAAGCATGTAGACATAATTGAATAAGATTATAGTATATATGATGGATCATGACTAGTAAAGCTTGAAGTTGAACCTTTATGATAATATATGACTAGAATCACTTAATAATGAAACATGTGACTATAATGCCTTGAAATCTTGGTCTGAATAATGATTGTAAGAAGTAAAGCTTTGAGAGTAAGGCTTGTAGTCATGAATGTTGATCACTAGGGTTTTGAGAGTAAAGTCAATATGATGTATTATATATGTCAAGGCCCTAAGAGTGAAGCTTATATGATAATGGTAGACTATTAGATAGAATGGTTGTGGAAGGACTTTACCCACCTAATCTACCTCATGAACGTCTGAATGTATGAAGTGATAGAATCACTTGAGTTATGATGATATCCATGTCTAAATTAGAAATCTAGATATGATAATTAATGGAAAGTTTAGAAACCTCAAGAAGGTAAAGCATGAGATTCATGCATGTTTTATGAAATCTATATATATTCTTAAGAAGACTTTGAGAGTAAAGTGTCTATGATTATGATATGTTGTTGTGCTGTGAAAGGTCATTTTCACACACACATTTATGCATGACTATGATATGATATAAAAGGTTCTCTCACATAGAATGATTCCAGGTTGAAAGGCTTGCTCACCTAAAATTAATCTAAGTCCAAGGAATATGAAATGCGACATGTCTTGTGGTGATTCACCCAAAGACCTTCGTATGAGAGGGATGTGAGGTGACTGCCCATAATATATAACTTCTATCATAAGGCAAGAGGTGAATACCCATTAGCCTTTATGTTGATCATGGAGGCAAATGCCTATGATCCTCATGTAGCGATGAAGAGGCGAATACCTATATCATATAATGGTGGGGCATAGAGGCGAATACCTATGTTTCCCAAAAATAGTTATGGAGGCGAATACCTATGACTATACATGTAAAGTAAGAGGTAAATTACCCATTTGGCCTTTATGATAGACATAGATAGGTGAATACCCATTGGCCCTTATGATAGACATATGCTGTATGCTTAACTTGGATTGTTTCTATAATTGCCTTCCTTGATATGTATTACAAAAGGTGAAGGTTCCCTTGCCTATGAGAATTATGCTAAGGATGAGATCCTAAGAGGGTAAGTTTGATTATGATGGCCTAAAAGTGGTACTTAGTGTGGATGGGATTATGGGTTCTCATTCATGCATTGCACAAGTATGCTTTGAAGTTATGTGAGAAGTAGTTCTCTTATGTCTTGAAGTTCTATGGATTTCCCATGCTTATGAACATGATGTATCTCTTATGTCATGGATTATGCCTAATGTGGACCAATGCTTATATTATGGCTCTGTTGGAGATTATGTTTATGACTATGTTGTGGTTTCTTATGTTTATGGCATATATCTGATGATTGACTAACTCTTATGTTATGCTCTTATAATGTTATGCTAGCTACCATATTTAGTAATTTTGTACTAATGCATACTCTTGCCTACATTCTCATCAAATGTAGGGCTCGGCGATTTTGAGTGTCATTCTTATGGCTAGGTTTCTAGAAGAGCAAGGAGTAGAAGATTTGGTGAGGCCTTATAGCATCAAGGATTTGATCACCTTTATTTATGTCTTTCTTTTATGTTTTGAGACTATTATATGGGTTGTGTCCCAAGAATAATTCAAAGATGTTTAGATGGTTTGAGACAAGTGTAATGAGACTTCTGCTTTGCTTTTATAAATACTTTGATTGTATGAAAAATGTTTTTAAGATTTCTGCACTTTTATATTATCTTATGTTATGATATGCTAAGTGGCTTACATTGAGTCCTTCGGGGTTCTATGTGCCATGTTAAATCTATGGTGTACCCCTAAATTGTGACACATATACATGTTGGTGCCATTATTTCTATTGAGATGTTGATGAGGGCAAGATACGAGCATTCATCGCTCTTTTTTCTACTTCTGATCAAGCATCTATATGAGAGGGAATGAGTCATTTCTTGGGCCGCTACAAATGTGAGAGTCACACCTACCTCATCCAATGATATATGGAGGACCGAGGCAGAGTGTTTGAGAGATGATGTGGCTCGGAGAAAGCCGCCACCACCATATTCCATTCCATTGGTCAACCCTGCCACCCTGCGATCTATGACCAATACACCATCTCTTTCTATGGAGCATGCATGTATTTCTGCAACCTCATCTTTTGTTGGATCTTCTGTTGTTGTGTCTGTACAACCTGTTGCCCCTACTACTGTTGTGAGGCCTCCCTCTCTCCTATTTTGTGTCCCCACCCCCGACCCAGAAGTTAATTTCTTAGATGGGCAGCCTTGCCCGGTCAGTAGATGTGAGAGGTTTTTGGGTTGAGAAGGACTTGCCCAAGCTCATTGACCATGCCATCACGAAGGCCTTGGCTCTTGTGATAGAGAGAATGGGCAAGTGTCAGGGGACGATTGTGAGCGAGCCATACTTCAAGGATTAATAACCTGTCACTGAGGGTTGAGGCTCGGGAGAAGGTCGAGGGTACTTCTATTACCGTTGAGGGCTGAGGTAACTACAATCAATGGGCATCTCCTTGCTTTGGGAAAGGTTCCCCTGGGATGCCTGCTGTTGTGCCTACCTCCATTATACCTGATGTTTCTGTGGATGATGAGATTGATGATGATGATGAGAGTGAGAAGGCTTATGAGGAGTTGGGAGAAGAGACTAACGAAGAGGAGCTGAGGGTTAAGGATCACAAGATTGTTGATACTCTGACCGAGCTGCATGAGATTAAAGAGGTCATTCTCAGGCTCCAGTGGAGAGATCTCTTCGAGAGACTTCATAGGTTTTGGTCTAGTGAAGTCACTCATAACTCTACCACACTTCTGGTTTCTGAGACGGGCACTGATGCCATAGTTGTAGCTACCACGCCACCTCTAGTGATCATTTTGCTGGGCATCGATGCCCCTCTTTATATTGCACCTCCTGAGACTCCAACTAAGAGTACTCCACTTGCATAGCCTGTCAGGGGGATTTTTTCTCTCAGCCTCCAGGTACTTTGTTTTATTTTGCATTGAGGACATTGCATTCTATTTTTTGTTGGGTGAGTGCCTTCGTGCCAATATTCCCCTTTTTCTTATATTTTGAATTGCTAGTGATCTCCTATGCGATAGCTAGACACAGAGTGAGAAACTCATATTGATAAAGCTTTTCATCAGATGTCTTCAGTTCTTTTTGTAGGCCAGACATCTTTTTCCTAAAAAGTCCACACCATCTTTTCCATCCAAATAGCGAGCGATCACTCAGCAATGAATACAAATTGAATGCAATAGGGAATGAGTACCTATCCCTTACATGAATCAAACCCGTGTCTTCGACATAAAAAGTATTTTTTTTTAGAATTATTTCAATTGAATTTATTTCTATTCGAGTGAAATTGTTACTTTCAGAAAATCTTGCTTCAAATCAATGAAATAAGGTCTATTTTCCCATGTAGTTCGTCGGTCAAACCAACAATTGTAATGATTTTTACTTATAGTAGTTGTTTATATTAGAGTGCTATTTTGGTAATTGTGTTTCTTTACTTCTATATCGTCCTCCCTTGATATTGCAACACACTAGGGTCGGACAGTCAGGAATCTCAGTTTCGTGGCTAGTGGTTGATTTCAAGATTCCCAAGCTTTAGTGAGTCCTCATGCTTCGTGGACGAATTTTCATTGTTTCTAGTTTCCTTATTGTATTTCAACTTTTGGACATGATGTATGGGCTAGGCCCAATTTCATTCTATTGTATTAGATGACTATTGAGACAAGTGTTTTGGACCTTTTATAAAAACTATGGAACTCTTGAAATATTATTTTACTTCTTTTGTTCTATTTCTTATGTTATGAGAGCTAAGTGGCTTGTATGGGGTTCTTCGGGGTTCTATACTACATGTTACATCTAGGGGGTACCCCTGGGTTAGGATAACCCCATTAGTGGGCATTTTTCCTTCACGAACATCTCACAAGAATCAATTAGTTTGAGGTGTTTCCCTTTCCCCTTATCGGGGGAAGCAAATAAATGGTTTTGACGAACTACCAAATAATTCTATCACTTTGTAGGAGGAACTAACCGAAGCGACCCTTGAGAGATTTTCCCTCCCTCAAAAATGGTAAAGCTCAGAGATAGCATCCAGAATTTCAAAAGAGTGGGAGGTGAACCTCCTCACGAGACCTGGTTGTGGTTTCAAAAGTTGTTGCTACAATGTCCAATACATGGTGTTCCAAATAATTTTTTGCTGCAATACTTTTATTATAGCCTTGACTCGATCAATAAAGGGTTGGCTGATCAACTTATCCAATGTGAGCTGATGCAAAACTGGTTTGATGTAGCAACAAAGTTGCTTGACGATATGACAAAGATAAACAAAGCATGACATACTAGAGAGGGTCAAGTGTCTTCTCTACAATTGAGTATGAGAAAGGAACAAATATAGAAGAACCATGAGGGTGATGAAAACATGGCCAAGATGATGACTAAACTTAGTTTGTTATTCAAACATGATATCATGGGAGGTTGATTTAAACAGTAAATGGAGTCAGAAAAAGCAGTATATAGTTCTTGGAGGATGTCAAATTTGAGGCATTGTACAATGAAGAAATAAATAACATGGAGACACAAATGGGGGGTTCTCATCTGAACTAACCTAGATCGGGTGGAAACCATGTTTGGATTAAGGAAAGAGATAATTGCTGGAAAGACTGGAGAGATTTAGGTGGTAACTAAAGAGATCGTGAAGCTGAAAGAGATACATATATTCCATTTCATGATTTTCTTAAACCAAAAAAGCAAGATGAACATGAGGGATAATGAACCGATGATACTTTAACAAGGATTTTAAACAAGGTTGTAGGGTCTGAAAAAGTGTTGAAAGATTTGAAAAATGACTTCTCCACTTTGTCTCAAATAGATACCTCTCATTCTATGAAAATCAATCAAATGGAGACTCAAATGTACCAAATCTTCGCCCATCTAAATCAAAGGAAAAAGGGAACATTGCCTAGTGACACTATTCTAAACCCCAAAATAATTGTTTATGAGTAAGACCTATGTCATGCCACGATGTTAAATAAGACGCTTCTAGGGAGGCAACCCAAGTTTATTTTATTATATTCATTAATGTGTGTTGTGAGCGCAGGATGAAAGGGAATAAAAAGGTTTAAAAAGATGCAATGTGTGATGAAATTACCCCATTCGGTGATCCTCCGAAGTGGTTATGTGGATATCCTCATGTTCGCCATTTGGGACAAGAATTTTAAAAGTGACAGTGTCAACTTTGGCGTATAGGGACCATTTCGGTGATCTACCAAATGACACTAGGTGAACTACATCAGGTCCGTCGAGTTGAACTTTAGGTTTGCTATTTGTTTAGGCATCATGAGTGAGCTTAATATCCTTTGTAAATTCACCAAACACGTTCGGCGACGTAGTCACAGACCACCGAACGTGCCTGACATAAAAAGGCCAACAGTCATTTCAAATTTTAAAAGACTCCCTTTGACCTTTTTGTTCATTTTCACTTCCTAAACTCTTAAATATTTGTGTAAATACTAGTGTGTGCTCATTTTTTATTTTGTTTACTTGCTTGGAGTGTCTTAATGTCCAAGACTATTTCCCCAAACCCTTCCTCCCTTGTTGTCGCTGCCTTATATTTGTCTGAGGTTGGTTCTTCGACATTATCTTTGTTAGTTTTTCTTAAATCTGATGCATATTGATTGGGTTAGTTGTTATTGTTGGTGTTGTGCTGACTAAAAAATGTGGGTTGTTTAGAATTAACCGATTGAATGATACCAATGAGATAGAATAATTGATTGTGTGCCTTAAATTGCTAAAATTCATTGTGAAGGTTAAAAGTTGAAATTGATTTATTAAATTTTTTGGGTTTTACTTGAATTTGGATTGGGTGAAGTCTGATTAGCTTAGTATTGTTCTTTCAACCTGTATTTGCCAAATAATAGATATAGTGACGTCTTTCTTAAGATCAAATCATTGATTTGGCAATGCTTTGTTAATAATTAGGGAAGTCTGAGTACCCTGGGATAGGTTAGCATATGGGTAACTTGTGAAATTATTTGGGTGTTGGGTAAGTTAAGCTTGTCATAGCTCGCCAAGGTGATTAAGAGATTCACTGCGTAAGCCTAATCTACTTTTGATTTTTAATTTGTGACTTGGGTCCTGTGACATTCAGTGGGCTTTCTTAGCTCGGCGGATCACCAAGTTGGAGCTGGCATCACCCATTGTACTTGACCTTGAACTGATTGCAATTTCACTTTCAGCGGGCTTGTCTTAGTTCACCGAAACCAACTAGGCGGATCACCGAGTTGGAGTTGGCACTGCTTATCATGCCTCAGTGAAATTTATTTTTATCGAATAGACTTCAGCGAGCTTAACTGAGCTCACCCAACCTGTTAGTACAATCACTTTTCCATTCGGTGAGCCTAAGAACATTGTTTTAAATGTGATTTTGGCGAACTTATTTTCAACTAACCTTAACCCTATCTTTATTTTGAAATGTTGTTCCTTACAGGAAATATGGGGAAAACCAAAGGTAAACGGTGGTGTCATATGAGTCTGAACATGATTATCCTCCTCCGCCCCCTCTTAAAATGAATAGGGGGTAGTAATACATGATCCCTTTAAGCAACAATAGGTCACTCTGTGCACTATGTGTGTGGTAGAAAATCAAAAGAAAGTTGTGGAGGTTTCAAAATCTCCGGCACCTAAGAAGGTTGTGGAAAAGAACAGGACGCATAAGATTCCTCAAAATCCCACCCCAAATGTGAGTACCTTAAGAGTGCTCCTAGTCATAGCTCCAAGAGCCCTAAATAGGCTCAGAATAGTGGGGAATGGACTATACTTGAGAAAGGTGGTTGTCTAGAGACAGAGTCATAAGACACTACCTAGCCATATGGGACACGATCAAGTTCCATGGGTTTGAGAAATTTAGAAGAGCTCGACCCCTATATGTCCCATTGTGGGTTCATGAGTTCTATGCCACCTACGAAAAGGCTTTGCCTAAGAAGAGGAAGGGTGTTATTTGGAAACTCCTCGAAGAAGTAGAATTCCAAGGGAAAAGGTACAATGTCATGTGGGTGCTATTAATGATATTTTGGGAACAAAAGGAAACATGGTAGAAATGTACAAGGCGCGGATGAAATATAATTTGTCTCTGAAAGGATGGTTGGCACCCTTAATATCTTACAATACTCCCACACAGATGGTAGATGGGGAAATGATTGAAAATAAGGACATCAATATCGCCGCTCGGTTTTGGTTTGGGTTTATTAGTAAGAATTTCATGTCATCTGAAAACAAGTCTATTCTCCGGCACCCAAAGGTTGTATTGGTTGGAAACATCATAGATTGGGAAGAGATCCATGATGGTGCAATCATAGAGGAGAAGATGCTCATGCGATCACGATAGGAGCAAACTTCCTTTCCTTTCCCTGTTTTGATCAAATAGTTGTGTGAGTCACTGGAGTTCCATTTCGGGGGAAATTTGATGTCAAGGTGACCCAGCCTTTTTCATCGACATTAGGAGGATACATGATGATTATCTGAGGGACAATGTCGCAAGAAGAAAGTCGCCACCACCAGACACAACACCGGTAGTGGATCCCACTACTCTTGAGTCAAACTCTACTCATCCCAATAATTCTTTAGAGCCTTCACATATCACTCGGCCCTCGTCTTTTCCTTCTAGTTTTCTGCACCTTCCACTTCACTGGTACCACTTTCCACATCCTGGTCTCTTATGACTCAGGCCCTAATTTATCATATGGGAAACCTTTCCCATTCTGTGGATGTGTCGGCATCTCTGATTGAGAAAGAGGTGCCCAAGATGATTATTAGGGCCATTGAGGATGATATGTGTCTTGTGAGATTCAAAATAGTTAGCCATAGGGCTACTTTAGTTTCGTATTAGGAGAGGTTGGAAAATCTCATAGCTAGAGTTGAGGAGAGAGAGAAGTGTAGGGTAGTTCTACCAACTTAACTAAGTTGAGGAGTGATATAAATGCATTTTGGGTGGATGTGTACCAGCTAAAGTCCACTAATATTTTGATTTTATGGGATGAGGTCCCCTTACCCAAGACGCCTGAGGTTGTACCTCATACTGATATGAGATCTAATACACCTTCGGGGTTAGATTAGAAGCCAATTGATGATGAGGTTGAGGATGATGTTGTAGAGGAGAGTGACGATGACGAGTTTAGGAAAGATGACAAGTTTAGGAAAGAAGATAAGCAAGTTAGTGTTGAGGCCCTAGTAGGGCTACAGGACATAGAAGAGTTGATAGTGCATGTGTAACACCATGGATCCGAAAGAGGATAAAAAGGCAACATTCAAAAAGTTGCAGGTGCCAGCCACAGAGGCCAACCACGGCCTGTAGGTAGGACTACGGACAGTGGGTATGGTCCGTGGACTGGTCACCCCAGAATCCTCAGAAAGCCCAAGACCACGACTTGAACAATGGACTGTCGGTGAGACCACAGTTCGTGGTTGGTGGCCCGTAGTTCACTAGCCCAGAACTCACCTACTGACCACAAACGACGATCGTGCAGGATGGTCTGTCGTCAGTGGTTCGTCGATGGTGGTTCAACAGTTAAGTTCAGGGGTAGTTGGGTCTTTTCCTAATTATTTTATTCATATACTACGTCAGTTTACCCTTATATAAATGTTTTCAACCCCCAAATTAGCCCATTCATTTCATTCTCTCCAAATTCACCAAAAAGAAGAACTCTCCAATAATTCTCTCTCTAGGAAGCTTGAAGAAGAAGGATTCAACCTAGGGTTTCAAATAAAGTCTCAATTCCTCCATTGAAGATTAGCATTTGGCTTCAAGGTATGATAGTTTTCATCCATGGATTTCTTCCATTCATGAAGTTCCCAAATTCCTCTATTTTAAAAGTTAGAAATCCCTAATAGAGTTAGGGTTTTCTTCAATTGTCATGGGTTCTTTTGATTATTAATTTAAATTTTTGAATTATGATATCTTCTGCATGAATGGATGAAATACTATGATTTTATGATGATTTCCCCCATGAACCCATGCAATCCCCATGTTTTCAAGTTATGATCATGTGATGTGGGATTTTGATTATAAGAATTTTATGAAACTAAGAATGTATTGATAGATTTACATGAATTTATGATGAAATCCATAGCTAACCCATGATTTCTTAAGGTTGATGAGTGAAAGTGGGTTTTGAACCTTGAAAGGTAAATTATGGAATTATGCATTTTCTTATGAAATCTGTGCAAATGTTTTAAGGATGCTTTGAGAGAAAAGTATCAATGATGATGTTGTTGTTACTTTATTGAAAGGATTTTCTCATAAACACATGAAAGCATGATGTGAAATGTTTTCTCACATAATAAAGGATTCTAAGGTTGAAAGGTCTTCTCACCTAATTGAATCAAAGATTAAGAGCTATCCTAATGGAACCTAGCTTGGATTGGTTATGAGTGATACATTTCCATGAATAATGACTTAGCTTGGATTTATAAAATGACGTGCCCTTCCATGGATAATAAGAACAAGTAAGAAATGACTATTCTGTGGGGTTTATGCTTAGCACCGAGTGGATATTGAGATGAAAGTTATCCCGTTAGTAGAGGCCTGGTTTCTAGAAGTCATCTCCTTATCCCTTACCTATGTGCCCCCATAGGATGATTGTCTAGATAGACATTAGCTTGTTGATCCATCTAAGCTAGAAGTTATGGTCCTTACCTTGGCAAGTAGGACAACCCTTTTCGGTGTGGGAGACATCGGGGATTATGTTATAGATCACATGGTTTCTAAGTCGGTTAAGCCTAATCCCCCACATTAATAATGAACTAAGGTTACTTCAATAAGTATTTCATACGTGTTCTAAGACTTTACTGATGTTAACTTGCATTGACCATGGTTTTATGACTTATGTTTTCTAACGCTTTTTTATATCATGTTTTAGCTTGGTCAATTGCATGTCATGAAATGTCCTCTTTTAGCATAATTTAAATGTTTTATGCATAGCTATCATACTTGGTACATTGTTTTGTACTAACGCATACTTTTTCCTACATTCCCCAAATGTAGGGTCTCACAGTCAGGTTTCTCAGTTTCGTGGCTAGTGGTTGATTTCGAGGTGCTCGAGCTTTGTTGAGTCCTCATGCTTCAAGGATGAATTTTCATTGTTTCAGTATACTTATTGTATTTCAGTTTTGGACATGATGTATGGGTTGCGCCCAATTTCATTCTATTATACTAGATGGCTGATGAGTCCACAAATTGGACTCATTTAGAGCTTTATTTTAATAGAAATAGTGTCCTTAAATGCTTGTTTTATCTCAATACCTGATTAAAATGCTTAAGTTTCAAGTATTTGAAGTTTTAGTGGAAGCATGGACACTTAGGCGCAAAACGGAGCAAAAGAGGCTGAAAAGAACAAGAAAGGAAAGCTTGCGGATCGCCAAGTCCAACTTGGCGAGTCACTGAAAGGACATGCACCACCTTTTGTTCTAATACGCAAAGCCCTAAAGGAAGTGGATCAAAAGGCGATGAAAGGAGCAGTCGGTGAGTCACCGATTAGTACCGCAAGGCAGTACTCTACCGCCCAATGATCCAGCAGGCGATGAGCTGACCAAAGGGCGGATTGCCGAGTTCATCAGTGATCTCGACTAACAGCACCGAACAATCCTCCGCAACACAATTTGTGAAAACTATAAATACTTGTTGAGAGTTGTAATTATAGACATGATCAGATTTTAGCGTGAAACAATTTATTATAATTTTATATAGAATAGCACTTTTTATCTCAAGTATGGAGAGGGTTTTTGGGAGACTTAAAGAAAGGGTTCCATCTTCCCCCAAGTTGGAAGTGGGTCTTCTCTATTCTTCTTCCTTTGCTTAATTCAAGGTTTAATTTCTTATACCCAGTTGATTTCATTTTCATGTTAGATATAATTTCTTATTTCTTGATGTGTGGCTAAAAACCCACATTCTTGGGGTGTGATTTAGCAAATATGTGTTGATATTATTGTTGGGTCTTGCTTGCTGATAGGTTAGATGTATTTTAATGGTTATTTCACCTAGTGGTTGTAATTTAATTTAATGGGTTTGTAGTTGCAACTACAAAACCATCCATGTGTTTTCGGCTAGCCCAAGAGGGAGGTCGCGAAACCAAAACCACTAGACTGATGACCTAAGGAGTGGGTCGACATGCTCGAGAGGGTGAGCCCTAGTCCCATATCCTGACACTCAGCTCGAGAGAGTGAGTGAAGTAAGGCGTAGGCTGGTCTTCATGCGGCAAATGGGTGTCCGAGAGGAACACATTTGAAACACGGTAAGTTGCCCGAGAGGGAACTTATTTCCATTTAAAGCTTAGCCTAGTCACTATTATCTTGCAAATTTTCTATCAAAAGCATGCACCCAACATATTGGTATCAACATATATTGTGGTTACGCCCCAAGAACTTCTACCCAATCTTGATCTTTCGTTGTTTATTTTGATGTTTTATTACTTGTTACAAAACCCCCTTTGATATTTGACACTTTTGTGTCACCCTTGATTTACAATGTCTTTAATAGCAAATGTCTTTAACTACGACTAATTTGAATGGAATTCTAATTGGCTAATGATTCTCAAAACCACTACCTTGGGACACGACCCCAACCCTTGGTTGGGTTACTATATTATCGACGATCATAGATACTCATACCGTAGGATAGTGTCTTTGGTCACGATAAGCATCAAAATTAGTCGTATTTAAAGACATTTGCGATTAAAGACATTGTAAATCAAGGATGACACAATAGTGTCAAATATCAAAGGTTTGTAACAAGTAATAAAACAGCAAAACAAACAATGAAAGATCAAGATTGGGGAGAAGTTCTTGGGGCATGATCGCAATACATATTGATACCAAGATGTTGGGTGCATGCTTTTGATAGAAAATTTGCAAGATAATAGTGACTAGGTTAAGCTTTAAATGGAAATAAGTTCCCTCTCGGGAAACTTATCCCGTTGCAAATGTGTTCCTCTCGGACACCCATTTGCCGCATGAAGACCAGCCTACGCCTTATCACACTCATTCTCTCGAGCTGAGTGTTAGGATATGAGACTAGGGCTCACCCTCTTGGGCTGAACCTCATGTCGACCCACTCCTTAGGCCATTAGTCAAGTGGTTTTGGTTTCGCAACCTCCCTATCGGGCAAGCCGAAAACACATGGGTGGTTTTGTATTTGCAACTACAGACCCATTAAATTAAACCAAAACCACTAGGTGAAATCACAATTAAAATACATCTAACCTATCAATAAGCAAGACCCAACAATAATATCAACACATATTTGCTAAATCACACCCTAAGAATGGGGGTTTTTAGCCACACATCAAGAAATAAGAAATTATACCTAACATGATAATGAAATCAACTGGGTATAAGAAATTAAACCTTGAATTAAGCAAAGAAAGAAGAATAGAGAAGACCCACTTCCAACTTGGGGAAGATGAAACCCTTTCTTCAAGTCTCCCAAAAACCCTCTCCAAACATGAGATAAAAAGTACTATTCTATCTAAAATTATAATAAAAATGTTTCACACAAGTCATCGATACTTAAGTCAAGCAAATACTACACACTTTCGCTAGTGTGCAATGGTCATTACAAGAGAATCAATTCGATAAGTGGCTAGTCACAATGAAATGCAAAAAGTTCACATATTGTCTATGTTACTTCATTTGGCCTCATTGTAGTCGTACATTCATGATCGTTCAATTGGGAGCACTATTCGAGTCATCGGTATTGATTAGAACCGTGACTCAATTTTTTGCAAAAGAATAGAGCCACATTCAAGAACACATAACGGTTGGCGAAAATGTGTGAAAATTTTTAAAAAATTCAGAAGGATCAAAATTATTTTGCAATTAAAACAAAAGGAGTCATAAACTCAAACATTGACACATGCAGTATGCAAATACAATTTAAAACAGACAACCCAAATATCAAAATAACACACAAAGGTGGGCCTCACCCCACCACAGTTAAAACCATTTCTCCTCAAATGCGAATAAGAGTATCCAAAAGTTTAAACAAGTAAGGATAGAGAGAGGTGAAGAGGGGATCTTATTTACATGTTTGCTTCATCTGTCGGAGCATTGTTGCCTGAAACTCGACAATGGTCCCCGGGTTGTCATTCTGGGTTTCATTTTGTTCCTTTTTTCTAGCTTCTGCAGCGACGTTAGCTTCAACCATTCTATCCACGTCATGGGCCGCTAAAAAGGAATTTGCAGTCGTGTATAATCCGCGTCTTCACGGAGGAATGGTGGGGTCGATGGGAAACCTCCTACTGGCACTTGCTTTCTTACTCTCTCTTCTTTTTTTGGCCAGTTCTGCTATCCTTTCGTCTCTTTTGAAATCCCTTGCTCTTACATGTCGGGGTGGCATGTCTCTCCCTACAACTTTTGGTCTTCCCATTTCTACAAAGGCTTCGGGAAAAGTTAGAAAGTATATGAACAGGGCAGGAGAATTTCGAGTGTATAATCACCTTGCCATACTAGTTGGTGACGTGCTCACACACTTAGGTTATTTATTGAAAATTGTGCATAAAGGGATTAAGGGTGCAGGCAAGAAGGGTGAATTAAGTAGCCTCTCGGCGAGTCACCGAAAGCATTCAGCGATGTCAGGCTTCTCGCCGATCCTTACAGATTAAATTACCCAATTTTCTTTTAATGTTCGGTGATCCACTATTAACCGCAATTTGAACTCACCCAGTCTGGGTTTGGAGTCTGTAAAACTCGGTGAACTTTGAAAATTAATAGCGAATTGCCGACCATATCGGCGAGCACAATGCAAGCCACCGTTCGGACCCCCCTTCAACCAGAGGTCCTGTAAGTTTTAGCGAAGTAGCTAAATATTCGGCGCTTCGCCGAATGAGTAGGCTAGTATGACTAATGTCGCCAAATGGGCGATTACTGGAAAGTCCTCCAAGCCAAGGTTTCAAAGTTTCCAATTTACTGTTTTTCTCACTTTTTCATATGTCCTAACTCACACTTGCACTCTAGTTTCATATATCACGCATTATTAGAGTATTCGAGTTGTTAAATTGTCCTCAGTAGTGGATTGTATGGCCGCCAAGCATCCTCCATATCAATTTTATCCTCACACAAGGTTGGTCTTTCAACACCCCGAGTAATATTTGAGAAATTTGACCTCGTTTGTAACTTGTTGATCTGGATATCTCTGGGTAAATTGGTTTACATTATCGATTCCCATTCAATACCTCTTACTTGCTTTTGAGGACAAATGCTTTTATTTGTGGTGGGATAAGGCCCAACATTGGGTGTTATTTTGATATTTTGGTTGTCTGTTTGAATTTTGTTTTAATACTGCTTGTGTGGATGTTTGAGCTTATGGCTCCGTTTGCTTTAATTGCAAAATAATTTTGATCCTTCAGAATATTTTTTGAAATTTTTACACATTTTCGCCATCCGTTATTTGTTCTTGAATGTGGCTCTGTTCTTTTGCAAAAATTTGAGTCTCAGTTTCGATCAATACTGATGACTCGAATAGTGCTTATAATTGAACGAACATGAATGTAGGCTACGATGAGGCCAAATGAAGTTACATAGAAAATATGTGAACTCTTTGCATCTCGTTGTTACTAGGCACTTATCGAATTGATTCACTTGTAATGACCGTTGCACACTAGCGAAAGTGTGTAGTATTTGCTTGACTTAAGTATCGATGCCTTATGTGATGAGCTTACATTGAACCTTGCATGAATAAACCTAGAATTTTCCCTATTAGTATGGTTGATTTAGAAAGGTGTACTTTTGAGATGATATTAGGCAACTTTAAAGAGTGTGAGTCAATTTGACATATACCTCTTTTGTGGCCTACCCGTGAGCATGTGAAACTCTTTTGAACACCCTTTTGAGCCATACTTTCTTTGGAAGAACCTTGATGAACCCTAGACCTTACTTGACCCACTACCTATAATCCTCTTGATTTGTGGTTTAGTGAATAGACAACTTAGGCCAAAAGCCTAATTTTGGGGTGTGGTGAAAAGGAAAAGGAGAAGTCAAGAAGTGCAGGAAAAGTCTCTCTAACCAATGGCGTTGCGAAACAGTGGAAACCCTCCATATATATATAAAAAAATGAGAAAAAAAAATGAAAAAGACAAGTTGTGGAATAAATAGTACAAAAGAAATTGGGTTTCCAAGCAATCTATGGAGGTCAATTAAAGATGACTTAGAAGCACTAGAAAAAAAATTGACAAAGGGAAAGAAGGGAATGCCTTGAGAATACCACATTTCCTGAGGATGAAAGCCAATGAGCCTAAATGACCAAACATTTTCACTCAGCCCCATTACAAGCTTTAGAAAGACCTCTTTGATCTTGAATAAGCTAAATCGAAGATGGATTAGAAAATAAAGGCAAACTTATGGGTGAAAACATGTATTGTGTTCCTCTTTTTGAGTGTGAGCGTTGCATTTGATTCCTGATCTTGAATTGAGAAACCTCTGTGTGTGAATATGGAATCATTTTTCATGTGAGGGCATTTAGATATCTTTTGTCGAACCTGAACTCGCACAAATAGCAAATATTGCGAGTATGAGAATCTTTGATAATGGTGTGTCACAACTTGAATCTTTGAGTACATAATTGATTTTTAAATGAGTAATTTGAGTCTTATGGTGTATGTTCATGATTTAATCTTGTGTAGCACTATTTGAGACATCTTATTTGAACTGCTGAACTTGAGTTTGCTTGAGGACAAACAAAAGTTTAAGTTGGGGGTATTGATGAGTCCACAAATTGGACTCATTTAGGGCTTTATTTTAATAGAAATAGTGTCCTTAAATGCTTGTTTTATCTCAATACCTTATTAAAATGCTTAAGCTTCAGGTATTTGAAGTTTTAGTGGAAGAATGGACACTTAGGTACAAAACAGAGCAAAAAGAGCTGAAAAGAACAAGAAAGGAAAGCCTACGGATCGCCGACTCCAACTTGGCGAGTCGGCGAAAGGACATGCACCGCCCTTTGTTCCAGTACACAAAGCACTGAAGGAAGTGGATCAAAAGGCGATGAAAGGAGCAGTTGGCGAGTCATCGGTTAGTTCCGCGAGGCAGTACTGTACCGCCCAATGATCCAGAATGTGAGGATGCTGAAGGCAAGACACTAAAGTCGATGAGCTAACCAAAGGGCGGATCACCGAGTTCATCGGCGATCTCGACTAACGTCGTCGAACAATCCTCCACAACACAATCTGTGGAAACTATAAATACTCGTTGAGAGTTGTAATTGGAGACATAATCAGATTTTAGAGTGAAACATTTTTATTATAATTTTAGATAGAATAGTACTTTTTCTCTCAAGTTTGGATAGGGTTTTTGGGAGACCTGAAGAAAGGGTTTCATCTTCCCAAGTTGGAAGTGGATCTTCTCTATTCTTATTCCTTTGCTTAATTCAAGGTTTAATTTCTTATACCCACTTGATTTCATTATCATGTTAGGTATAATTTCTTATTTCTTGATATGTGGCTAAAAACCCCACTCTTAGGGTGTGATTTAGCAAATATGTATTGATATTATTGTTGGGTCTTGCTTGTTGATAGGTTCGATGTATTTTAATGGTGATTTCACCTAGTGGTTGTGGTTTAATTTAATGGATTTGTAGTTGTAAATACAAAACCACTCATGTGTTTTCGGCTTGCCCGAGAGGGAGGTCGCGAAACCAAGATCACTAGACTAATGGCCTAAGGAGTAAAGCTTAGCCTAGCCACTATTATCTTCTAAATTTTCTATCGAAAGCATGCACCCAACATCTTGGTATCAATATGTATTGCGGTCCCGCCCCAAGAACTTCTCCCCAATCTTGATCTTTCATTGTTTATTTTGCTGTTTTATTACTTGTTACAAAATCCCCTTTGATATTTCACACTTTTGTGTCACCTTTGATTTACAATGTCTTTAATCGCAAATGTCTTTAACTACGACTAATTTGAATGAAATTCTAATTGGTTATTGATTCTCAAAACTACTCCTATGGGACACGACCCCAACCCTTGGTTGGGTTACTATATTATTAACAATCGTAGACACTCATATCGTAGGATAGTGTCGTTTGTCACGAAAAGCATCAAAATGACTAGCTTAAAAGCTCTGATACCATGTACTTTATGATGACTAGATTGGAGAAGAAGAAGAAGAAGAAGAAAGAGAACAAGAAACAGAAGAAGATAGAGAGGAAGAAGTAGACATAATCTCTTAAGAGGTAGAATTATCCTTGAGAGTCTAAAAACTCTCACTCAGTATTCTTTTTGATGTGTTAACCTTTACAGAGTACAATCCTATCTATATATATATAGTGCTTCTTGAATAGTTAGTTAGAATTCTTAACTAATTAACGGAACTACTAACTTATAACTTTCCAAATGTGACTTGTCTTCTTTAGTTTTGGTTACTAACAGTAACACTCCCCCTCAATCTTGGAAGTGAAAATATGTTCTGAACTCCAAGCTTGGAACGAAGCAGTTGATGTTGAACTTTTGTCAGTCTTTTGGTGAGCATGTCAGCTGGTTGTTCATGTGTAGGAGTGTACTTGGTACATATTATTCCTTGTACAATTTTTTCCCTTATGAAATGACAATCTATCTCAATATGCTTTGTTCTATCATGGTACACTGGATTGGCAGCTAACAAGATTGCTGATTTGCTATATGTACACACATCTACAGGCTTCTGCACTTTAATCCCTAAGTCCTTTAGTAAACCCAACATCCAAATAATTTCAATTACAGTTGTAGCTAGAATTTTGTACTCAGCTTCTGCTGAACTTCTAGACACAGTAGATTGTTTCTTAGATTTCCAAGAGACCACTGAGTTACCAAACTTGATAAAATAGACTATTATAGACTTCCTTGTAAGAGAACAAGATACCCAGTCAGCATCACAAAATGTTGTAAGCTTGTTGTCTTGACTGCTAGATAACAATATCCCTTGACCAGGCTGGCCTTTTATGTACCTAACAATCCTTAGAGCTGCTTCCATATGGGTTTTTTTAGGTTGTTGTAGAAACTGACTCAATCTTTGTACTCCAAATGCAATGTTAGTCCTTGTCATTGTAAGATATAGTAGCTTTTCTATCAATCTCTGATAGATGCTTTGATCCGCTGGAGGATCTTCTTTGTCATCTTCTGAATTGACATAATTATCATAATGCTTTGAAGTTAGCTTATTATTGTTGTCAATAGGAGTCCATGCAGGTTTTGCATTTCCCAATCTTGTTTCAGAAATAAGTTCTAATGCATATTTTGTTTGATGCATCAGTATGTCTTTACTTGACCTTGCAAATTCAATCCCTAATAAAAACCTGAGCTCACCTAGATCCCTCATTTTGAATGTTTGGTTCAATATATCTTTTGTTTCTTCAATAAATTGAACACTACTTCATGTAATTAACATATCATCAACATATATAAGAACAAACACTGAACCTGTTGATGTTTTCTTGATGAATAAAGAGTGATCATGTTCACTTTGCTTGAACTGAAACCTTAGCAATGCCTCAGACAACCTTGCATTCCACTGTCTGGGAGCTATTTTCAACTCATAGAGGGATTTAGTGAGTCTACATACTTTATTCTCCCCCTGACTCTCAATCCCTATCGTGACTGCATATAAATTTCATCTGGTAAATCTCCCTGAAGGAATACATTGAATACATCCATTTGATGTATCTGCCAGTGTTATTGTGCAGTAATAGCCAAAACAGTCCTGACAATCTTCATTTTGACAACATGACTAAAGGTTTCTTGGTAATCTATGCCTTTTTTTTTTGCTATACCCCTTTGCCCCTAGCCTTGCTTTAAAATTTTCAACATCTCCATTAGCCTTGTACTTAACTTTAAATATCCATCTGCATCCAATAGGTGTTTTACCCTCTGGTAGCTCAACTATTTCCCAAGTATGATTTTCTTGCGGTGCCTTGATCGCAGCAACCATTGATTCAGTCCATCTAGGATCATATGCTGCCTCCTTGTAGGACTGTGGTTTGCAACACTTGACATTTTTACCAAGTATGTTTGATAGACTAGTTTAATGTTGTCATATGATAGATATTTGTCCAGACTATATTGTCCCTCATGAATGTTTAGAGACACAAAGTCTTTTAACCACAAAGGTGGTTTAGTTCCTCTTCCTGATCTTCTCACTTTAGTTTGAGACAATTGTTATGTTTGTACTTCAGTTGGTGGTTCCTCTGGTGGTTGTAAGCCTATTGCAACCTCCACCTCCACACTCTCAAATTGTTCTTGATCCAATATATCAACTTGAGTATGTTGATGTGAGTGTGTTCCTATTGAGACTCTTTCCAACTCATCAACCTTATGATTGACACCATTGTATGTAAATATAGGAACTGTCTCTATGGACTTCATTTTGAATGGAAACACATCTTCCTGGAATATTACATCTCTGTTAACCAAGAAAACATTACTAGTTAGATCATATAACAAATATCCTTTTTGAGTTTCAGAATATCCTAAAAATACACAAGTTGTAGACCTAGGCTTCAATTTGTTAGTTTCATTTACTTTCTTTGCAAAATATAAGCACCCTAACAACTTTAATTGATGTAAAGAAGGTAGTTTGTTATACAGTTTTTCAAAAGGAGACATATTACCAATTACATTACTAGGCATTTTGTTAATAATATACGTTGTAGCATTAACACACATCCCCCAAAACATCACAGAAATATTTTCTTGAAACCTTATGGCTCTTGTTACCTCTAAAATATGCATGTGCTTCATTTCAGCTATTCCATTTTTTTGGGGTGTATAAGCACAAGAAGTTTGGTGTATTATCGCTAGTTCTTTGAACATTTCACTACAGCTTGTATTAACAAACTCAGTACAATTATCACTTCTTCTTCTTCTTCAATCTAGTCATCATAAACTACATGGTATCAGAGCTTTCAAGCAAGACATTCATTGCTTGATTCTGGAATTCCGCATGTTTTTATCGATTGACATTATTACAGATTCAAAGGTTCGAAGTTGAGTCAAGAAATGGCACCAAATTCTGCTGATTCTCAAGGTTAGGCCACTAGTACCAATGGAGGAGATGTAGCTGTGATTGATAACAATCACCCATTGTTCTAGAATTTTTCTGATGTAAGTGGTATGCAGATAATTTTGTTTCAGTTAACTGGATTAGAAAATTATTCGATTTGGTTTAGGTCAATGAAGATTGTGTTGCTAGGAAGAAACAAACTGGGAATGGTTGATGGATCTTGTAAAAAGGAAATATTTCCAGGGCTAGAGGGCAATTGGAAAAGAGTCAATGCTATAGTTTTGTCTTGGATCATGAATTATGTTTCAAAGAGCTTGTTAGGAGGCATAATGTATGCTTCAAGTGCTAAAGTTATATGGGATGACTTGTCCGAAAGATTCAACAAGGTGGATGGATCAAGAACATTTAATCTTCATAAAGAAATTGCCACCTTAAGTCAAGGCACCAGTTCTGTTTCTGTATACTACTCTAAACTCAAAGGGTTGTGGGAAGAGTTTGAAGTTCTAGCCCCATTCCTAGGATGTTCGTGTGAGGGGTCAAAAGAATATGTGGTGCATCTACAAAGTCTGAAGTTGTTTCAGTTCCTCATGGAGCTGAATGACTCCTATCTGTAGGTAAGAAGTCAGATTCTGATGTTGAAACTGGTGCCTAGTGTTAATCAGGCATATTCTATGATTCTAAGTGATGAGAGTCAAAAATCAGTTGCAACAAATGCAAAGTGTTAGGTACTGATCCAGCGAGTCTACATGGATCGTTTGATGCTATCGTGTATTCAAGGACTAGTGGATCTCAGAATAAGTTCAATAATGGGTATAATTTGGTGTGTGATTTTTGCAAGGTCAAAGGATATACCAGGGAAACTTGTTACAAGATTATTGGATATCCACAGGATTTTAAGTTCAAAAAAAGAGGAGTAAGTAGTTCTGCATATAATGTCACTGGTGAATTTGATGATGGTGTGAGATCAAGATCTGAGGATGGTGTAAGGTCAAGTGCTAGAGGCAGTTCTAGTGATACAGGAAATGGACAGTTAAGGTGTGATGCAGAGACTAAACTACCAAATCAAAACCAGCTGGAGTCTTGTACATTGACTAGAGAGCAATATAATCAGGTCTTGCAACTTCTTGACAAGAAGTCAGAGGTTCCACACTGTGTAAATGCAGCAAGTATGAACTCTAATCAAAGAACTCAAAGTCACAATACAGGTTGGAAATAGATATAGGGGCCACTAATCATGTGGTGGCTGATCTGTGTCTCTTATCAAACCAGTCCATCTCTAAAGTTGATAATCCAAAGAAAGTGCATCTTCCAAATGGGGATAAAGCTTTTGTTACTCATCTAGGTTCTAGAATATTAGATGGGACAAACAAAGTGTCAGAAGTATTCTACATTCCCAATTCAAATTTATTTTGTTGTCTATTGCTAATCTAACTAAGGAATTGAACTGTTCAGCTTCCTTCTTTCCTGACTTCTGCTTGTTTCACGAACTCTTCAGTGGAAAGGTGAATATGATTGGTAGAGAGGACGGCGGATTATACATTCTAGCCAACTAAATAGATAAATAAGATGTTGTGAAAATCATCCACAGCACAATCTATGAAAACTATAAATACTCGTTGAGAGTTTTAATTAGAGATAATGAGATTTTAGTGTGAAACATTTTTATTATAATTTTAGATAGAATAGTACTTTTTCTCTCAAGTTTGGAGAGGGTTTTTGGGAGACTTGAAGAAAGGGTTTCATCTTCCCCAAGTTGGAAGTGGATCTTCTCTATTCTTCTTCCTTTCCTTAATTCAAGGTTTAATTACTTATACCCAGTTGATTTCATTATCATGTTAGGTATAATTTCTTATTTCTTGATGTGTGGCTAAAAAACCCCATTTTTGGGGTGTGATTTAGCAAATATGTGTTGATATTATTGTTGGGACTTGCTTGCTGATAGGTTAGATGTATTTTAATTATGACTTCACCTAGTGGTTCTGATTTAATTTAATGGGTTTGTAGTTGCGAATACAAAACCACCCTTGTGTTTTCGGCTTGCCCGAGAGGGAGGTCGCGAAACCAAGACCACTAGACTGCTGGCCTAAGGAGTGGGTCGACATGAGGTTCAGCTTAAGAGGATGAGCCCTAGTCCCATATCCTAACACTCAGCTCGAGAGAGTGAGTGGGGTAAGGTGTAGGCTGGTCTTCAAGCGGCAAATGGGTGTCCGAGAGGAACGCATTTGAAACGGGGTAAGTTACCCAAGAGGGAACTTATTTCCATTTAAAGCTAAGCCTAGTTACTATTATCTTGCAAATTTTCTATCGAAAGCATGCACCCAACATCTTGGTATCAATATGTATTGCGGTCACGCCCCAAGAACTTCTCCCCAATCTTGATATTGCATTATTTAATTTGTTGGTTTATTACTTGTTACAAAACCCCTTTTGATGTTCGACACTTTTGTGTCACCCTTGATTTACAATATCTTTAATCGCAAATGTCTTTAACTATGACTAATTTGAATGAAATTCTAATTGGCTATTGATTCTCAAAACCACTCCCTTAGGACACGACCCCGACCCTTGGTTGGGTTACTATATTATCGAAGATTGTAGACACTCATATCATAGGATAGTGTCGTTGGTCACGATAAACATCAAAATGGCGCCGCTGCCGGGGAGTAGTGTTATTTGAGAATTGGTAGTTCAATAGAATTTTTGTTATTATCATTGTAGATTACTTACTTGATTTTTAGTTTTGATTTGCTTGTAAGTTGAGATAGGACAATGAGTATACATGATGGAGATGGTGGACCAATTGAGCATCTTCCAGCAGAAGTGATGATATTCAAGGATCACACCGGACCTTCAAGCATCTAGAAGGAGAACTTTTTCATGAGTCATGGCTGAGGTTTAAATCATTGTTGATACTTTGCCCAACTCATGAAATCCCTAATCTAGTTCTAGTGGAATGCTTCTATCAGAGTCTAACCCTCGGAAACAGAAGATTAGTGGATCGACTTATCCCGGGTGGCCTTGAGAGATATTTCTAGGAGACCACAGCCAAATTCCTTGACATTGTGGCTAAAACCAACAAGGATGGGGAAAAGGACCAGCAATTGACCATTTTGTTGGGTCAGATGGATACCTTGACCCAAAAGGTTGAAGAACTGGAAGTGATGTCCAAAGGAAAGAGCAAAGACTCACCATCTACCGAGCAGGGAAGATTTGTGGACATTGAAAACAGACGTATCAACGATGTATTATTAACCATCCTCCAAAAGCTGAATGAGCAAGATAAAGTGCTAGAGGGGATTAAGGTAAATGTCAAAGCGCTAAATCAGATGAGTCGTTCTCATTCTAGATCTATCTAGCTAATCAAAACTCTCTTGAATCATGCACTACCTCAGCTTCACCCATATGAACAAGTGGGATCACCTAGTTGTATTAGGTGTAACCCCAAAAAGCCGATTTGAGCGTGGAGTGGAGTTGTGTCGTGCCACGACATTAACTAATGCGCTGTTTGGGAGGCAACCCAAAACCATTATATGCTTTAGTTTTATTTTGGAAATAATGGTGTATTGATTTTGCAGGTAGAAACGTGGAGAAGGAATGACAAAGTTTAAATTGGTAATTGATAGATCCATTCGGTGAATCATCAAACAGTTTGGTGACTTTGATCTAGACCGCCGGTAGACTCAAGATCCAAACTGCAGTCAGTAACATTCGGTGGAGAGGGTGACCACTTGGTGTAATGCCAAATCATTCAGCGGTACCGACTAATGTCGCCGAATGAGCAACAACTGAACAGTTTTAAAGGCCAATAGTTTCAAAAATGGACAAATGTTCATTGTCCACTCAATTTCTACTGTCTCAAAAGCTACACCTAGTAACTAATTTTCATTATCTCTACACTCCTGGCATTTTAGTTGCCGATTAGTGCTCAAGCATGGGATTACATTGCTTCCTAGCATTTCAACGTATTTCGAGCAACATAAAAGGTTGGTTTTTCCTTAAACGTCGAAACTACTGTGAAAAATTTGTTCTCTTATTAAATTAAACTGGTTGAATTGACATGTGTTGGGCCTCTCTAATAAATCTATCTTGTCTAGATGCCAAGTTTGATCTGTGAATCGTGCCTATTTGATCTCGATTTTTTAAATCCCTTTTTGCCTGTGCGTGAAATGATTTAATTTTTTGGTGGATGAATGTCATGGGTCTTGGTTTAATTTCACCATTACAACTGTTATTGTCTTTTGGGGGTATGCGAGGTCGAATTCAAAAAATGAATTGAAGGAAGGCACGTTGGGTTGTTTAGCGAACTGGGTCGAGTTCGCCAAACAACTGGGAGGTTCACCTAAGGTAGCTTAGATCGCCCTTTGTCTGCCTTCCTGAATCCTCATATCACTGTAACTTTCAGCGAACAAACCCTTGGTCGCCAAAAGTAGTCGGCGATTCGCTGATAGAGTTTTCTCATTGCCGACTAGTGAAGGCTAATAAGGCGATATCTTCGGTGAGCTCGATCCATATCGCCAAAGATATTTGGTGATTCGCCGAAAATGTCTACACTACTAATTTAATTATTTCTAACTTACTCCTGATTGATTGCAGACATGGCTAGACCCAAAATTGCAGAAAGCAACAAGCCAACCCAAAGCATGACAAAAGGGATAACAATCAACAAGGATGCAGTTGCATCCAAAAGCAAGGTTGCGAAACTTTCCAATACTGGCGAAAAAGGCAAGGGCAAGGACAAAATCGTTGAGCTATCAGATGCAAGCTCTGATAACATTGGTTTTTACACCAATGACCCAACAACATATGATAGTGGGAGTATGAGTTCAGATGAAGATGAACTGATAGAGGCACAGAGGAATGAGTTATAATCCAAACAATTTAATGACTCATCGCGGATTAGAAATGCTCGATCTATTGATCAAACTCCTCCAACTCCAGAACAGGCAATAGTACTGGCACCTCCAGTACAAGGCCCCCCACCTAGATCATCGAATAGATTAAATTCTGATGGACTGAGAATGATCATTGAAGAAAAACGGTTATCCATAGATGGGGTGATCGATAGGTATCCTGAGATAATGGAGTGCCTGAAATATCACAAATTTCAAGTTTTCACAAAATCACATGGCTCTTATATACCAAGCTGGGTCAGAGAGTTTTATAGTGCATACAGTGCATTGGTACCTCAGTGGAAGAGACTAGTCCAATAGTGATCCTAGCAACTAGTTTGGAGAGTCTATGTAGTGAAAATAAGGGCAAGCCTATGGTATTGAGCACTAACTGTACTTGAAGTCACTTCTGAGCGTGAGTGATGAATGAATCCTAAAACTCAAAATGCATATACATTATGTGAAAAGGATTTTGTTTGAAGTGAGGGCATTAGTTACATTGTCGAAAAGTTAGTACCTTGGCGATTGTGAAAAGTGTATGTTGTGGTGTCTATTGGTCGATCTTAGTCATACCTTGAGCCGCATAAGTTAGGTTGTTGACTCTAGATAAAAAGGTTTGCACTAAATGAGGGATTTGAGGGAATCAATAGACATGTGATTGCTTGAATTTGAATATTTTCTTCTACACAAGTGTCATTTAGAGTGTTAGTGTGTTGCTAGAGGACAAACAACAAGTTTATGTTGAGGGTGTTGATATACCGTGAGTTTATGGTATTTTTGATACATTTCACTTAAGAGTTGTGTGTCTAGGGCCATTTTGTATTACAAATAATGTTTTATGTGTTATGTTTGCAGAAAATAAGCTTGGACGCGGTTGACTGAGATGATGACTGAAATTAAGCATAAGGAGCCACTCATGGACATGATCCACGGACCATAGGTCATTTGACGGTCCGTCGATGGGCAGGCGTAGATGGAGCATCAGGGAAGTTTAATGAAGTGTGGAACTACGAATCAACTGACGGACCGTAGGTCGATCCACAGGCCATCCTGCACATTCGTCAAATGGATTCAGAGAATTGAAGTTCCAGTACCTGATGAAAGATCTTAAGTGTGGAGCCACGGAAGGGGACCTACAGACCGTAGGTCTACCCACAGTCTGTATGTCAAGTTGTCGATTGATGTCGCGTTCCAAAAGTTTATTTCCTTATTTTGTTTCCTTTTTGTTTAGGACATGATTTTCTATAAATAGGGCATGTAAACCTCATTTTTGGGGGTTAGACATTATGTTTTACTTTTAGTTCTTGGTATTTTGTGGAATTATCTTACAACTTTAGCAATTTGATTTCTGGATTTCGTTTTACAAGATTTTGACTTCGAAATTCAATTAGAGATTTTAGGTTTCTTCTACTTTGATTGTAAGTTCATGAATTCTTCTTATCAAAACATGAATTATGTTCTTTCAAGCATGAGTAGCTAAATCCACAACTAGGGTTGTGAAAAACATGAGCAATTAACAACGTATAAACAATAAGTAAATAATTCTTGAATAGTGTTTATGCGTACATTGGTAATTCTTTCGCTTGGAAGTCTTTTTAACAGTGGCCAACATAAGAACTCGCCTCATTGCTACTTTTCGGACCAAGGAAGTAGTTAATGAGAAAAGAATTAATAACATAGATTTAGTGGATGCTATCTAATAGTCTAATGTCAATTGGTGTGAGGGTAAAAACTAAGGCATACATTGATGTGATGGCTAATCTGAGGTAAAGGTAAAGGTTAATAAAGTACACACTCGTAGTCAGACCAAGGTGTGTAGTGAGATTCCCTATTTGGAGGATAAATCACCTAGGGATACCTATCTTACCAACTTTGCCTGTGAAAGACTAAGAAAGGATTACTATTATTAGGGTTATCGTGTTAAAAGCTTATGCGGAACACTTATACCCTAATTTCACTATTATATTGATAACTTAAAGTTTGAATCTTTCTCACTTGTTACTTAAACAACAATCGGTTATTTTCTTACAACCCCCCATTTAATTACTTGTTTCGGAAATAGTTTGACTAAACATGTATAATAGTGAGTTAAGTTTAAGTCTGAACCATATTCCTCGTGTGATCGACCCCAACGTACAAGTTGGGTTTTTTATTTGACAACGACCGCTTATAATAGAGGTATAATTTGAGCGTATCAACAGAAAGCTACATTGGAGGCATCACGAGACACCTCCACGATTGATACTTGTATGGTCTTCCCTTCATACTCTACTATTCCTCCTTCCAATGTGTCAGCCAATGATTCCCTGGTTGATGTTACATTGTAGCCTCCTATTTCTGATCTGTCGGGTACTACTGCCCGAGATGAGGACATCCCCTCTGAGACTGAAGATTAGAGTTCTTCATAGGCATAGCATGTCAGGGGGACTTTTCACTAATTCTCCTTTTGTACTTCTATTTTGATAGCATTGAGGACACTACTATATTTTTTGGTGAGGTGAAGGCACATGTGCATGTATTCCCCTTTTTGGATTTTATTTTGATATTTCAAATCTATTTTGAGATATTTTAGTATTTTTGTTTTCTTATGATATTTGGTTGGTTTTGATTCCATTTTGTCGCTCTATCCATTGCCCCGTGTGGTTTGAAGTTGCGAAATGATTGAGATTGCTTGTGAGTTCATTATTAATATTCGAGGATTGATTTTGTCCAATATCGATCTTTGATAGTTCTCATGATGAGAGATGTTTTTTGTGTTGGTATTGCAAGAAGAAATCAGTGTTTCTTTATTTTAAATGATCTTTTTTATTGTTGTGTTGACTTGTTGTGTATTGATGTGGGCCTTACAATGAACATCGCACACAAGCTTCTTGGTATTAAGTGTCATGAATGGTGAGGTCGTACTTGAAAGCATGTTTTTTTATTCCTATAATTTGCCTTGTCAGTCTAATTGTCTAGCCTTGGTAAATGCAAGAAATGAACTTGGGCAAAGATTTTGAGATGGAACAAATATTTCATACCTTTTTGTGACTACATTGTGAGGAAATGCAACCATTTTGACATCATTTGAGTCTACACTATTTTTTTCAACCCAATTGAAACCTCTTAAGCCAAATATGTCCCTAACTTCTTATTCATAAATCCTTTTCTAAGCATTGGTTTGTTTGGATAGTCAACTTAGGTCAAAAGCCTAAGTTGGGTTTGGAAATAATGAAGAAGATAAAGCCAAATGAAAGTGAAGAAACAAAAGTGAGACTCAACCTTGAAGCTTGTTGCAAAAATAACAAACCTCTCCTTATAAAAATGTGTGATCAAAATCATGAAAATGAAATGAACAAGAAATTTTTGATGAAATAAAAGGGGTTTCCAATAAATTGAGTGGACGGTTCAGGTTTGAGTCTCCAAATGGAATGAATGAAAGAACTTGAGAAGAGGTGGAGATGAGTACAACAATGCTTTGAAAAGGTGAATTCACCGAGCCAAATTGACGATACATTTATCCTCAGATCCATTACAAGTCTATAACCTATTTAGATCTTGCTAAAATCAGGTCATGTGATGATTGGGAAAAATGGGCAAACCTATGGGCTGAAGCTTGCATGTATTTCACTTTCGGAGAATGAGAGTTATATTGACTCCTAACTTATTTGTTGATGTACTTTGTGAGAGAAGAAAATCATTTTTTATGTGAGGAGATTTGAATGTTTTTGTTGAAACATGGTTTTGCATTATTAGGGAGCATTAGTGAGCTAAAGCTTGTGTTGATATCGGCTAGTCAGCATTTCAAGCTTCTTGAGCATGATTGAGATATTGCATATACTTGTTAGAAACCTTTGTGATGCCACTTGAATGTTTACTCACATTAAGAACTATTGTAGTTGCCCTTGTTAAACTGATTGTGTTCGTGTTTTACTTGAGGAAAAGTAAAAGTTGAAGTTAAGGTGTTGATGAGTGGTAGATTTTCAGTCATTTGAAGCCTTTTTAGTTCAACAAATAGTGTCATCAATTCCTATGTATATCCCTATATGATGATATTTTGATATTTTGCAGCTATGGAGGCTAAAGGACAAGTCAAGAATGAATCGACAAAAAATAGGTCAAAACATTGAAAGGAGTGTAAACTCCTAGCTGGCAATCGCCAAACCAAAAGGGCAGATCGCCAAACAGGACAAACCTCTCCCAAAGTGAAAGTGTACACAATTTAAAATATCCAAGGCAAGGTCGGCAAAGCAAAGTGGAGACAGTGATTCGCCGAAGTTATTAGGCGAGCTGGAAATTCCATTGCCGAAGGTGACAGACGTCTAAGTTAAAATGAAGGATAAATAGGCAAACAAGGTGGTACTCGGTGATCCAACAAATATGAAAGGATGACTTGATTGATTTCACCAACTGAGCTTCAAATGCCTAAAGCCTTAATGAAGGGCGAACTAAAGAACAAAGGGCGATCCGCCAAATCAGAAAAGTGAGCATGATTAACATCGCCGAATAGATCGCACATGGAATTTCGGACTCATTTCTGGGAAACTATAAATAGCCCAAAGAAGAGAGAAAATCTAACAGACTTTGGACCATATTTTGAAATTAATCTTTTTGCTTTAGAGCTTTTACCCATTGATAAATATATTTCTTAGTTTTGGGGGTTTTTGAACAATCTTGTAATTGACATTTGAGGGTTCAAATCGAAGATGGTGCTGAAGATTATTGCTTGATATCAACTCCCAGATGGATGAAAATATAATTGGTATACTTTATTCTCCTTTATGATGCTTGGATAAAACTCAAATTCTATGAGTGTGATTATGGGGTTGGGTTTTGATTTAATTTAGTGGGTCTTGTGTCTTGCTCTATTTTATTGTTGTTCATCCATGGATTTGAGTTATTTAGCATGAGGTTAATTTATAGGTTAAGGTTGTAAATTTAATCCTAGTCTAGATCTTCAATTGATACTCAAAAGAGGTCAATTGAAGTGGGTAAATAACTTGATGCATGCGATTTAGGTTTGATTTCTATAGTTTTCTCGAAAGAGAAATTGTGGTTCAATACTAATTGTCAAATCTGCTCGAAAGAAAGATTATATTAAGCTATCAGGTTGATTTGTGATTCACATAGCTGAGATTGGAAGGAGATTCTATGATATGATGCTTTGAAATCGAAAGAATATTTGCGTCATTGAAGATTACCCAGCCTATCCATGGTTTCCTAGCATTATTGAGCAAGCACGTGTACCCCTATTTGACATCTATACCAATTCCCACACCCCTAGATCATCTCTTACTTATTTGAATCCTTGATTTCTTGTTAAATTATGATAATTGATACCCAAACTCTTTTATTAAATTTGGTGGAAGCATCTACCCATTTGCTCCAATTGCTATAATGAATCGATTTACATCTTAATTTTATCATTGAATTTATATCCTTAATTCGACCCCGACTCTTAGTGGAGTATTTTTAGTGCTAACGATCGCTTACTCTTCTAATTGTTTTTTAGAGAAATTTGAGCGTTATCAAGAGGATGTGGGTTTTTTTATGTATTGTGATGCTTTGGGAGTTAGCTTAGGTGGTGTGTTGATGCAAACTGGAAAGGTATTGATATGCTTATTGGCAGTTGAAGACTCATTAGAAGAACTATCCTACACATGACTTAAAGTTGTGGCAGTGGTATTTGTGCTAAAGTTGTGGCATCATTACTTGTATGGTGTGCATTGTGAGGTTTTCACCGATCATAGAAGCCTTCAGTATATATTAGGGGTCTTAACTTAAGGTAGCATTGGTGGTTGGAGTTGTTGAAGAAATATGACATGACCATTTTGTATTACCCGAGTAAGGAAAATGTAGTAGCAGATGCATTAAGTAGGAATTCTTCTAGTATGGTGAGTCTTGCCTCAATTCAAGTTGAGGAGGGGCCATTATTTAGAGATGTTCAGAGGTTGGCCAACAACCTTGTTCGATTGCAGATCTCATAGGATGGTGGTCTTCTTACCTTTGTAGAGGCTCAATATTTTTTTTATTGAGCACATTCGAGAGAGGCAATTTGAAGATGAGAAATTGTGCATAATTCAAGATAAGGTGACGACGTGTTAAGATAAGGAAACAATACTTGATTCTAAGGAGTGTTGCGGATTTGAGGCAAGATTTGTGTGCCAAAGGTGAGTGACTTTATTAGATTAATCTTAGAGGAGGCACATTTTTTAGGTACGTTATTCACCTAAGAGAAAACGAGAGTACCATGATTTTACTTAGCATTATTGGTGATGGTGGTATGAAGAAGGACATTGTGGAATTTGTGGCTAAGTGTTTGACTTGCCAACATGTCAAGTGTGAGCATCAACGACCTGGTGAGTTTACCTACCAACAAGGGTGGCTATGCTTCAATTTGGATGATTGTAGATAGACTGATTAAGTCCACTCATTTCATTTCGGTCTAGCTGAACTATATAGCCAAGAAATTGACTAAAGTCTACCTAAGTCAGATAATTCAATTTTATGGGGTGCCTGTTTCTATTATTTTCTACCAATGTTCTGTATTTACTTCACACTTTTAGAGGGCATTACATAATGGGTTGGGTAATCAGCATGACATGAACTAAATTGATGGGCAGTCTGAGCAGACAATTAAGGTATTGGAGGATAATCTTCAAGCATGTGTGAATGATTTTGGTGCCCATTGGGATGAACATTTACCCTTAAAAGAGTTTGCCTACAACAACAATTATCATTTCAGCATTAAGATGGCCTCATTCAAGGCATTGTATGGTAGGAGGTGTAGATATTTGATTGGTTTGTTCGATGTCATTGAGATGAATGCCTTGGATATGAATTTTCTTAGAGATTCCATGAGTATGTTCATTTGATTCAGAGTAGGCTACTGACTACCTAGAGTAGGTAGAAAAGTTATGCCAACAGTAGAATTTAACCAAGAGTTTATGAAGGGTGACCATGTATGGCTCTAAGTATCACAGATGAAGGGTGTGATGAGGTTTGGGAAGAAGAGCAAGCTTAGCCCTAGGTTCATTGGCCCTTTTGTGAACTTGGGGTGGATGGAGAGGTTGCCTTGCCACCTAGATAGTCTGTTATGCATCCGGTTTTCCATGTTTCAATGCTTCAGAAGTATGTGCCAAACGAGTCCCATGTTATTCCACTTGATTATGTGATTTTTGATCTGGACTTGACGTTTGAGAAGGTTCGCAAGCTGAGGACTAAAGATATTACTTCTTTGAAAGTGGAATAGAATCACTTTACAATCAGGGAGGCTACTTGGTATACATAGTCTAATTTGTGTGCCAAACACACCAAGCTTTTTAAGGCTTCTGATACTCTATTTTACTTTATGTTTGAGCAGGAATATGGTTTTAGTGGAGGATAATGTAATGAGCATGGAGGTCATTTTTTGGATTTTTTTGAAAAATTACTAATTTACCTCTTTCAATAGCTTCCTCGAGTCATGTTTGATCAATGTATAAGGTTAGTCTTGTGGCGAGATCGACAAAGTTAATATTTCTTTTGAAGTTTTAGAGTTTTGGAGACTCTTAAGTTGACATAAATAACTTTAGTCAACATCTAGAGCTACAAATATCACAATGGGATAAATTTAGTTATATCAGCTATAGAATGTGGAATTTTATCTAGGAGTCTTATCGTTTTCAGTTTCAAAATCTTGTGCGGATTTGCCCCTTGAGTTAGAGGTTTAAGTGAATTTAGGCCAAGAGTTGACTTTAATCAATATTTAGAGTTCGGATGGTCCAATTGGATTTTTTCCAATACCATTGGATGCAAAAGGTGGTTTTAGGCCTAGGTAAGGTCGTGATTCATTTTCCAAAGCTCTGAAGGCATTTTAGTCTTTTAAGTGAAAGTTAGTTTATGGTGACACTAACAGGTACAGTGTCAAGGAGACCTTGAATACGTGTTTTGATAATTCCATTGAGTCTGCAACGTTAAATTTAGTAGGGTAGCATGTATTGTTTACGTGCACAGGATTTTGAACGTATCTTGGGGGTCCATTTGATGAATTTGGTGTTTACTGTGTTTCTTATGTATGATATCTCCTTTGCGTTTGCTCAACTTGGTTACATTCGCAAAGAGTCTTGCGGTCTAGACTCTATGTTCACAGAGCCTTGTCCGCAATCTCAGAGGGTCGGGGTAATTTACCTTCACGTTCGTAAAAGCCTAAGGACGATCGTGAAGGGGAAAAGGCTTGACCTTCACTTTTGCAGAGCCTTGGTCGCGATCACAAAGTGTTAGCCGGTTGGCCTCCATGTTCACGGGACTTTGGCCGCGATTGCAGAGAGCAATTACCTTGCATTTTAATGAAATTTCCCAAATCAGGGTTTCTTCCCCATTTTCCATTTTTTAACTTTGAGAGCTCTAGAGTGGCAATTCAAAGACGTTTATCAAGATAAAATATTTGGGTAAGTGACATTAACCTCAATCCTCCATTACCCATTTATTTCTTGATGATTTTAGCATCAAATCATTGTTTTTGAACTTACGTTTTGAGGGCTTTTCGTGAACTTATATTTTTTAGTAAATTGGAGTTTCAAGTATGATCATAACTCATTTTTTTATTTGATTTCACTTATGAGTTCCAAAATCGTTGGGTATTATGATTTTCTATAAATATTTCAGAATTTCCCTTAACCCTTGGGATTGACTTTTTGGGTCGATTAGGACCCGGTTTTAAAAATTAACATTAGGGTATTGATATTCATTATTTCTTATAGGGATGTTATATTTGATTAAATTTTATGGATTGAAAGGTTTATCGTAAAGGGAAGATTCAAGTGTCGAGTTGATTTTATTCTCTTTTATTGTAAGTAGACTTCTTTGACCTTTTGTTAAGTTTATTGAACCTGGTATGTCGTGTTGTGTGTTTGGGAGTAATGGGGAATGGTGAAGGTCATCATATAATATACTTGTTATCAAATGTTGTCCAAATATTAGTAATGATCATGTGGGAATAAAATGAATTTGTTGATATGATTATGTGTGACGTGTCACAAGTGACTGGAATGGTTATATTGACTCACTTTTGATTATGTGACATGATTATCTGTGAATGGTTACTGATGTGAAATTATCATCCACTCTCTATGAATATGAACATGTCTAATTGCATTGGTTTTGAGACATTGTTGCAATGGGTACTTTGTGAAAGTGATGAAAATGAGAAACAAATAGGATATATCTTTTTTAGGGATGTGCCACTATAACACCTCGTATTCAAAAAGGGAGAAATATTCAGTTTTTCACAGACCAAGTGTCAGCATAGACGACACCACCCACGGCCCATAGGTGAAACAATGGTCCGTTGGTGGTGGTGTGGTTGACAAGTTAGAGTTTTCCAAAATTTCAAGTTTCACTACCTTTTCGACGGTTCATCAGGACAGTCTGTCATTTAATGTACGAGTCATAGGTAGGTCTCGTAGGAGAGTCCCAGACTTAGAAGGATTTTGAGGTAAAATTTGGGACCTACGGCTGTGGTCCACGGCCCGCCGATGGACCCACGAGTTGTAGGTGGGTCCGAGGTTGGGGACCCCAGAGACACAGTCTCTGACCCCAAACGATGGCCAACTAGTACGGTCCATTGTCTAACGAACAGACTATAGGTGGTGCCATCGACGAGTGTCGGCAGTTATTTTCTTAAGGGCTTTTGGGTCTTTTTCTAATTATTCTAGCCTACTACTATGTCGTTTTATCCTTCACCTAAAGCCCTATATACGTGTTTTTAACCCTAAATTTCCCCAATTGAAATCATTCTCTAAAATTCTTAAAAGAAGAACAAGTCTTCCTCTCCAAAATATTTATCTCTCTAGAAAGCTTGAAGAAGAAGGAGTCAACCTAAGGTTTCAAGTCAAGGAATTCCACCGTCGCATATCAAAGTATTCAACAGGGAACACTTGGGGGAATAGCGTCTGAATTGCCTCAAGGTCGCCTTCAAATTTGAACATCACCTGAGCTAATTCAAGATGAATCGACCATTAGGCATTCTTCCCCTCACCTTGAAGAACATCTTACAGCGATTTCAAGCAATTTGGACGGTGGAATCGCAGGCGCCAAAAAATCCGACCAGTTCACCATTTCTCTGACGAAATTGAATAAAGAAGATGGTCGTAGTACACAAGACAATGAGAAGGATGCTACTTCTTCAACTCAACAAATAGAAAACAAAACTCAAAAAGAACTAGCTCAACTTCAAGCGAGTGAAGCAATGGCAAATGAAGAAAACTCTGCTCATGAACATAATTTGAGCAAGAAAAAACTCGCCACTCACCAAATTGCAAAGAGCCAATCTACAAAAAACATTGATGAAGACGCTCACTCTTTGAATTTTTCTTTTGGAAATCATGACACTCCAATGCTCGTAACTCCAGCTCCTCTTAAATTTGAATTGCAGGTCAAACTTGAACATAACAGAACAACTACGGATATCAGTCATGATTATCACAAGAGGAATGGAGAAGAAGTTCAGGACCAGCAGGCTCAGGGGAAATAAATGCAATAAGGTAATCCAATTCTCAACAACTTGAATCAATTTGATTATACTAACATTGGGGCTCATTTACAATCTTCTGTAAATCAAAAAAGAGAAGGATTTTGCAGAGAAAATTCTCTTCCTTGCTTTTCTTATTATCGTAGTTTCCTTCCAAGTTGTACAATTGTCGTGTATTTATACACATTGAGTCCACATATGCGTAGACTTCTTCAACTAATTTCAAACTCTTAATTCAAATATATAATACACCTAGTATAGTGCAAATATAACTCATATACAACTCCTAATATGAATAGAATGAGAACACAACTCCTAATAATCGTAAGAGACTGATCAGACAAAAATTGCAGTTGTAAGTATGAGCTAATTCATTTCCTTGATCACTCTATCCCTTCTTCTTCGAAGAGCTCAAACTCAATTTCTCATCAATGTCAACACTCCCCCCCCCCCCCGCAAGTGAGAGCCCGAGGATTGGACTCCTAACTTTCCCAAAAAATGACGATGAAGTGGTCCTGCCAATGCCTTGGTAAAAATATCAGCAATCTGCGAAGAGGAGGGCACAAATGATAAGGAAATAAGTCCATCGAGTATTTTTTTCTCTAACGAAATGGCAATCCAATTCAATATGTTTCATCTGTTCATGAAATACTGGGATCTTAGCAATGTGAATTGCTGCTTGATTGTCACAATGGACATCGATGGGAAGAGATAGTGAAACGGAAAGATCATTGAGAAGACGGACCACCCATGAAATTTCTGCAACTAGACGGCGAATAGAGCGATATTCGGCCTCCGCCGATGAAAATGATACAACTTGTTGTTTCCTTGATTTCCAAGAAATAGGACAGTCTCCAATAGTTAGAAAAATCCACTCACTGATCGTCTAGAGTCTGAGCATGAAGCCCAATCAGCATCGCAAAATCCAAGAAGTTGGAAGGAGGGTGAAGTTAATAAAAAAATCCCTAGGCCAGGATCATTTCTGACATATTGAAGGGTATGGAGCGCAGCTTGCAAATGACCTTGTTTAGGACTTTGCATGTATTGACTTAGAGTCTGTACTGCATAAGATAAATCAGGGCGAGTATGCGTTAGGAAATTCAATATTCCTAACAATCGTCGATAGATGGTTGGATTCTGCAAGGGTTCCCCACAATCAAAAGAAAGTTTTAAGGTGGGATTGAGAGGAGTGGAAACAGATCGATGTTCAGCAGAGTCATATGCATCGAGAAGATCATTTGCAAATTTCGTTAGGTTACAACAAGACCACCAGGCTCATGCAGAATTTCCATACCCAGGAAATAACTTACTATACCCAAATCCTTGATACGAAATTCTAAATCAAGAAATGATTTAATTTCAGCAATTTCTTCCACATGGTTCCCTGTTAGCAGGATATCATCGACACAAACTGCAATCACAGTGATGAACGCTCCAGTAGATTTAAAAAACAAGGAATAATCATTCAAAGATGAAATAAATCCCATAGAACCCAAGGCAGATGAAAGTCATCCATACCATTGACGATATTCTTCTTTCAGCCCGTAAAGGGACGTATGAAGTCGACAAACATGAGATGGAGATGGGGCAACAACACCTGGAGGAAATTTCATGAAAACCTCCTCGTCTAGGTCACCGTGAAAAAAAGCGTTGTTTACGTCAAGCTGGTATAAATTCCATCCTTTCTTGGCTGCAATACTCAATAAACATCTGATAGTCGTCATTTTCACAACTGGTGAAAATGTTTCGGTATAATCAATACATTCTCTTTGTATGTCACCTCTAATTACCAATCTCACTTTTAGTCGTTCTAATGTCCCATCAGACCTAACTTTAACTTTATATACCCATTTTCAGGGAAGTGTTTTCTTCCCAAGAGGTAATTGAATTACTTCCCATGTTCGGTTAGAATTCAGGGCTTCAAGTTCTTTGTCCATTGCAAGTTGCCAACCTGGGTGTAGTGCTGCGTCTTGGTAAGTTTTTGGTTCAGAAATATTGCATATGGAACTAACAATTTGTTGGCTTTGTGATGATAGAGCATTAAAAGAATAAGAATGAAATGGAATTAATGGTGGATTAGGTGAGATAACTGAGTATGTTGCATCACAAATATAGTCAGAAAGATAAGAAGGAGCATTGTGTTGTCTGGTAGACCTATGTGGACTTTGTACTGGACTTGATTCTGCCCTTGGTAGCTCACTGTTATTTGAAAAAGGAGAGTCAGGTGAGTGTACTTTTGTATCACTTGATAGTGTTTCAGAATCGCTAGGGACATCCTGTTGTAAAGGAAAAATATGTGGATTTTGGATAGAAGTGATTATAGCTGGAAACAATCTGGACATAGGAGTAGAGTGAGAAAATAGGAAAATTGTTTCAGAAAATTTGACATCTCTGGATACTATTACTTGACCTGTTTGAAGATTAAGGACCTTGTATCCTTTTTGAGAAAAAGGGTACCCCAAGAATACTCCTGGCAAAGCTCTAGGCATTAATTTGTCCCTATTTCTTGTCAATGTTGAAGCAAAACATAAGCAACCGAAAGGTTTAAGCTGAGTATAATTTGGTGTTTTTTCAAACAAGACTTGATATGAAGATATATTACGTAAAACTGTAGAGGGGAATCTATTAATTAAGTGAATACCTGTTAGGAGACAATCCCCCCAGAACTTCTTTGGTAGGTGTGATTGGTATAGCAAGGCTCTACATGTTTCCAGTAAGTGTCTATGCTTTCTTTCCACTACCCCGTTTTGTTGTGGAGTCCCAATACAAGAAGTTTGATGTATAATACCTTTAGAAGAAAAGAACTTGGAAAGGTGTATCCCCGCACCTAGTTCATAGGCATTGTCAGAAATGATTATCTTAGCTCTAGCTGAAATTGTTTTTCAATAAGGGATAGAAAGGATTTCAAAGTGGGAAAAGCACTTGATTTTGTGGACAAAAGATAAGTCCATGTAGCCCTAGAGAAATCATCTACAATAGTGAGAAAGTATCTTTCTCCTTTGTACGTAGGTACATTATAAGGCCCCCATGTATCTATATGAATTAGTTCAAATATTTTCTTGGATGATATAACACTTGTTTGGAAAGGCAACTTACTTTGTCTAGCCATGGGGCATACATCACATGGAAAATCATGTTTATCAGTTGGCTTTAGTGATAGTTCGTTGATATTTTTCATAGCATGGTAAAGTAAATGCCCTAAGCGAAAATGCCAGAGTTTTGTAGAAACAGAAACATTAGAAACTATATTATTATTGAACTAAGATAGAGATTCTCCATTTACAGTATATTGTCTCGAAAGTAAAGCTTCACTATCAGACTCAATATCTAAAGAACTAACTCTATTCTTGGAAACTAAGAACTTGACAGTGGTACCATTAACCTAGTTTCCAGAGTGCACTCCCCTTGGTGTTTCTTCATGCAATACGATTGAATATGCATGTTCTGTGGTAGGAAGTGGTTTCATCATGAGGATGTTTCCTCTTATGCCACCAAAGTTTTCATTCAGTCCCATGAGGAACTGGATCAACTGCTGATCTTCATTCATCTTCACATTGTGCGTTTTTGCGCCACAACTACAATCACAACTGCATATCATAAAAGTATTGGTTACCTTTGTTTGATCCCAAATCTTCTTCAGCCTGTTGAAGTAGCCAGCAACATCATTGATCCCTTGAGATATGTTGTTCAACTTTCTCTACAATTGGAACATCTTGGCGCCATTTGTTTACCCATATCTCTGCTCCAGTTCATTCCAAAGATCCTCAGTTGTCTGTGAGTAAATCACACTTTTTGCTATCTCTCTGCTAAGAGAATTCAGAAGCCAGGCCAACACCATGTCGTTACATCTCCTCCATTGCTCAAACAAAGGTGTGCCTCTTCTGGTTTCTTACATGTTCCATTGATAAATCCTAATTTGTTTTTGGCAGAAAGAGAGATTAACACACCTCTTCTCCAATTTCCATAGGTTGTTCCATCAAATTTAATATTTATTAGATTCATTCCGGGTGAATCTGAAGGAGTAAGGAAGTAAGGATGATTGGCTTCAACCATTTTAGTAGAAGACTGCTCAGTTTTCTTAGAGTCGTCACCTTCAATATTTGTATTAACCATGACAAGAAAGATTTGGTTGAAAAAAAATGTATAGATTGGTAATCAGAGGCCTTGCTCTGCTACTATGAAAAAAATAAGTATTTTGCAAAGAAATTTCTCTGCCTTGGTTTTCTTATTATCGTAGTATCCTTCCAAGTTGTACAATTGTCGTGTGTTTATACACATTGAGTCCATATATGCGTAGACTTCTTCAACTAATTTCAGACTCCTAATTCAAATATATAATACACCTAGTATAGTGCAAATATAACTCATATACAACTCCTAATATAAATAGAATAAGAACACAACTCCTAATAATCATAAGAGAATGATCAGACAAAAATTGTAGCTGTAAGTATGAGCTAATTCATTTCCTTGATCACTCTATCGCCTTCTTCTTCGAAGAGCTCAAACTCAATTTCTCATCAATGTCAACAGTAAATGAGCAAAGCAATAGAAATGTTGGTCTCTTGAAACAGGTAAGTAATCAGGTCCGAATTGAAAGAAGTAACCAAAATAATCTGCATAATGTAGCCAACCAACATGGTGTAAGGGCTCAATCTCAACAACAAAATGCTAGAACAACAATGGAACCACAATACAATTTTCCTAAGGTTTCTAATAACTTTGCAAGGTATGATTCTAATTCTCAAAAGGGTAGAAATAATGTAAATCAGGCTGCCAGCATTATTGCACAGGTTCATCAAAATCAACATAACCATCAGCAACATATGCATAACCAAAATAATGCTAAGAAAGACTTAGCTCCTGGGCCAGCCCCTTATACTATTGTCCAATCTTTTGCGGCTCGACTAAGCCATAATCAAGCCAAGAATGACATCCTATTGAGATCACTACTCCTGTGATAACCACCAAGCAAGGGCTGCCTGCAGTTATATTCAATGAAGAAGATTTTATGGTTTAATGGGCAACTACGTGCAAGTTCACACTTGTTGGAAAATTCACTAACACCATGCCTAAGGTGGAGTTGATTAGAACGAACTTTATTCTTCAAACTCAACTTTTGGGAGGATTTAAGATAGCTCATTTCAATGCTCGACATGTCTATATTGATTTGGACAATGAGTTGGATTATATCACTATGTGGACTAAGCAAAAGATGACCATCGAAGGACAACTTGTTAGCATGATAGACAACTAAATGATTGTATATATTAATGTGACTATATAGTGATATAAATTAGCATGATCATATACATTTGTTGTAGAATCGTATGAATAAATATTGTGATAGAATAGCTGATTTAGAGGGATAGCAAGGCAGATTTAGAGGGATTCAATGGCAGATTTGTATAGATAGAATAGCTGATCTTTAGGGATAGGAATGGCGGATCTTTAGGGATGTGTAATCTTTATTTTCTCTATATAATGGAAAGATTCTCTCACTTTGAGAGGCATTCAGCTGAAAATTGACATGGTATCAGAGCCTTCTCTTGGCTGTCATGTTTCATAGAGTCATCTATGGTTCCTTTTTAAAAAAAATTTGAAAATCTTGGTTTTTGGTTACCTCCTGGGAATTTTGTTCTTGGTCATTCTAGTTGTTTTCTTGAGTCTTTGGAGTTTTATAGCTATTCAAAAGCATGAATTCACATCACTTTGAATCATTCAATGTTCGTTTGTAGAACCCGTGTGGTCAAGTTTCAGTTTTCAAATAAACTCATCCTAGAGTGTAAAGGGGGGAATTTTATGCCTAAGGGTCAGCGTATCATTGTATTAAATCTAGAAAGATGATTTCGAATGGTTGCATTTACCATCTAGCTAGGGTGAGGGATACAGATTTTGAGACTTCTACTCTTGAGTCGGTCCCCATTGTAAATGAGTTTTTGGAAGTGTTTCCTGATGATTTACTCGGTATTCCTCCCGAAAGGGAAATAGACTTTGGTATTTACCTTCTTCCTGATATGCAACCTATCTTTATTCCTCCTTATCGTATGGCTCCAGTAGAACTTAAGGAATTAAAGGAGCAATTGAAAGATTTGTTGGATAAGGGTTTCATTCGACAAAGTATCTCTCTATGGGGTGCTCCAATTTTATTTATTAGAAAGAAAGATGGTTCGCTTCATATGTGTATTGACTACTGGCAATTGAATAAGGTTACCGTTAAGAACGAATATCCCCTCCCAAAGATAGATGATTTGTTTGACCAACTTCAAGGAGCAAGTTACTTCTCTAAGATTGACCTCTGGTCGAGTTATCACCAATTTGAGGTGAAATAAGATGACATTCCAAAGATGACTTTTTGAACTCGGTATGGTCATTATGATTTTTTGGTAATGTCGTTTTGTTTGACTAATACTCCGGTGGCATTTATGGATTTGATGAATAGGCTATTTGGACAATACCTTGACATGTTTGTGATTGTGTTCATTGATGATATATTGGTCTATTCGAGGAGTGAAGACAAGCATACCGATCATTTGAGGATTGTGTTTCAATTCCTCAAGGACCAACAACTTTTTGCAAAGTTTAGTAAATGTGAGTTTTGGTTAAGGTCTGTGGCTTACCTGGTAATATTATTTCTGGTAAGAGTATTGAGGTAGATCCTAAGAAGACGGATGCAGTCAAGAGTTGGCTTAGACCTCTAACCCCTTTCAGATATTAGAAGTTTCTTGGATTTAGCCGGTTACTATACAAGGTTTGTTGAAGGGTTTTCTTCGATTGATTCTCCATTGAAGACATTGACTCAAAAGAAGGTTAAGTTCATATGGTCCTAAGCGTGTGAAAAGAGTTTCCACGAATTGAAAGATAGACTTACTTCTGCTCCGGTGTTGACTTTACAGGAAGAGACTGATGGTTTTGTTGTTTATTGTGATGCCTCAAGAATTGGGTTAGGATATATACTTATGTGAAATGGGAAAGCCATTTCCTATGCTTCAAGGCAACTTAAGATTCATGAGAAGAATTATCCTACCCATGACCTTGAACTAGTGGCGGTTATTTTTTCCTTAAAGATTTGGAGGCATTACTTATATGGTATTCATATGGATTTCTTTACCGACCGCAAGAATTTGCAATATGTGTTTAAATAGAAAGATCTAAATCTACGCCAAAGAAGGTGTCTTGAGTTACTAAAGGATTATGACATGAGTGTTCTCTATCACCCCGATAAGGCGAATGTGGTAACAGATGCTCTTAGTCGATTATCGATGGGCAGTGTTGCTCATATTGAGGACAAAAATAAAGAGTTAGTTCGAGATGTTCATAGATTGGCCTGATTGGGTGTTCTATTAATTGACTCTACTAAGGATGGTGTTTTAGTTCATAATGGTTTGGAATCGCCTTTTGTGACAGATGTGAAAGCCAAGCAAGGTCTTGATCCGACTTTGGTCGAATTGAAGGAAGCGATGCTTAAAAAGTCTGTAGAGGCTTTCTCCCAAGGGGGAGATGGTGTACTAATGTATCAAGGTCATTTGTGTATTCTAATGTCGATGACTTGAAAGAGAAGATCTTAGCAAAAGCTCATAGTTCCTGATATTCCATTCACTCGGGAGCGCCACAAAGATGTACCCTGACTTGCAGAGATCTATTGGTGGAACGGGTGAAGAAGGATATTACGGAATTTGTGACTAAATATCCTAATTGTCAATAAGTGAAAATTGAGAGTCAATAGCCGGGAGGTTTATCCCAAGACATTAGTATTCCTACTTGGAAGTGGAAAGATTTGAATATGGACTTCATTGTTGTTTACCACGCACCCAGCGATAACATGATTTGATTTGGGTTATAGTGGATCGAATGATGAAATCAACTCATTTCATTCCAGTCAGAGTTTCATATTCGGTGAATCACTATGCTAAGTTGTATTTGAAGGAAATAGTGAGGTTGCATGGAGTGTCCCTATCAATTATCACTGATCGTGGTACCCAATTTACTTCTCAGTTTTGGAAATCTTTCCAAAAATGCCTTAGTACTCGTGTTAAACTTATTACAGCCTTTAATCCACAAACCGATGGGTAAGAGGACCGTACTACCCAAAATTTTGAAGATATGTTGAGAGCATGTGTAATTGACTTCAATGGTAGTTGGGATGATCACTTGCCTTTGATTGAACCTGCAACAATAGTTATCACTCAAGTATTGGCATGGCTCCATTTGAGGTTCTATATGGCAGGAGATGTAGATCTCCAATAGGTTGGTTCGAATTGGGTGAATTTGCCCTTATAGGTCCCGAATTGGTGCATGAGGCTATAGAGAAAGTTTGGCTTATTAGAGGAAGATTGGAAACTGCTCAAAGTCGACAAAATTCCTATGTTGATGTGTGGAGAAGATATCTTGAGTTTGAGGTAGATGATTGGGTCTACTTGAAAATTTTACCCATCAAGGGTGTAATGAGATTTGGTAAGAAAGAGAAGCTTAGTCCCATTTATGTTGGCCCATATCAGATTTTAAGGCGAATTGGCAAGGTTGCTTATGAACTTGAATTGCCTAATGAGTTGGCATTGGTACATCCAGTTTTCCATGTCTCCTTGTTGAAGAAATATGTTGGAGATTTGACATCTATAGTACCCTTAGAAGGTTTGGGAGTTAATGAGAATCATTCTTATGAGGAAGTTCCTGTTGAGATTTTAGACCGACAAGTCAAGAAGTAGAGAAATAAAGAAGTTACTTCCGTAAAGGTTCTTTGGAGGAATCAATTAGCTGAGGGTGCTACTTGGGAGACCGAGGCCGATATAATGTCCTGTTATCCTCATATCTTTCCCTGCATCCCTACTCAAGCTTGAGGTATTTAGCTCTTCATGGTTTACTCATTGGGTGGCATGTGTCTTAGATGTTCCCATTATTTCTTCATTATGCATGATTCATGAAAAGCTTAGATTTTGAAAAAAAGAGTTTACTTGATTTATTTCTACATGTTTATGTTTATTTGAGTATGAGTTGCATATAGACTTCATAATATGATGCCCTGAATATGCTTTAGCTTGGAGTTGATGTTTCCTCCTCGGATATGTGCATTAAAGTGATTGTATTCATGTTGGGCTGTTAGATTAAGTTCCTACCTTCTTTGTGATGTCTTGAACCTCATTCGAAGACGAATGTTCCCAATGGGGAGATATTGTAATACCTCAGATTCAAAAGGGAGAAAATTTCAATTTTTCACATACCAAGTGTCAGCACAGATGACACTACCCAGTTGCCCATAGGTGGAACGACGGTCCGTTGGTGGTGACGTGGTTGACAAGTTAGAATTTTCCAAAAAGTCAAGTTTCAGTTGTTTTCGACGGTTCACCAGGACGGTCCGTCGTTCAATGTACGAGTCGTATGAGGTTTCATAAGAAAGTCCCAAACTTAGAAGGATTTTCAGGTAAAAGTTGGGACCTATGATTGTAGTCCACGTCCCGTCGATGGACCCATGAGTTGTAGGTGGGACTATAGTTGGGGACCCCAGAGACACAGTCTCTGACCCTAAACAACGTTCAACCAGTACAGTATGTAGTCTGACCAACGAACCATAGGTTGTGTCATCGATGGGTGTCGACAGTCATTTTCATAGGGGCTTTTGGGTGTTTTCCTAATTATTCTAGACTAATACTATGTTGTTCTACCCTTCACCTTAATCCCTATATAAGTGTTTTTAATCCCAAATTTTCCCAACTGAAATCATTTTCTCAAATCCTTAAAAGACGAACAAGTGTTCATCTCCAAAATATTTCTCTATAGAAAGCTTGAAGAAGGAGTCAACCTAGGGTTTCAATTCAAGCCTCCAATTCCTCCATTAAAGGCAGGCTCTTGGCATTGAGGAATGATAGTTTTCATCCATTGAGCCCTTTCCTCCATAGAGTTCCTAAATTCTCCAAATTACAAAGTTAGAAATCCCCAATTGAGTTAGGGTTTTTTTCTATGTCATGGGTTCCTTTCAATACTGATTTATTTGAATGATTTATGAACTTTTAAGCATGAATTGATATTTTAACACCTCGTTCTTAAAAAGAACTAAATTTAGAAAGAACTAAATTAGAAAGAGCTTAATTGAAATTGGTTCAAGCTATTCTTCAATTTGTGAATTTTGGGTCAACTTCAAACTAGGTGGACCATTAGATATCAAATCGAAGGTATTTAAGTCCTCTTTCCAAGGCCGCCGAGTTTGCTAAGTTCCGAGTTCTTATGAAGAATATATGGTTATTTGAGTACAACTTATTTAGTTAAGGAAATTTATCCATTTTAATGAGGGGTATTTTGGTCTTTTCCTTACCCCACTAGGCGTACATGTTATACCCACCTAAGTTGAGGGGTCTAATTAGATCAAGTCATATTTGGTTCATTCTAAAGCGTTCAAGAAAGTTAGGGCAAAGTTCAAGAGGAGAGAGGTTTCAAGAAGTTCTTCAATAATTTGGGGAAATCATCAAGAACTTGGTTCTTTCTAGGTATGTAAGCTTTCATAGTATTGGGTTTGTTCACCCTCACACCAATCATGTAAAATTTTACCCATGAATTCATTCTTGAAGTAGATTATTGAGTTCTTGAGAAGTTCTTGTGTATAATTGATAATGGAGGTCCTTGAGTCCTTTAGGTGAGGGTTTTTGCGAATGAGTTAAGTCTCTTGATAGAGTTTTGGGTGGGTTTCATCTAAACTATTCTGGGTTTGTGAAATTTCATGAAATTGGACCATAGAATTACATTGGGTATGAATTGAATCGAGTTTGGGAGAGGAAGAAAAGATTGGGCAAAAATATGCAGGTCGGCTTCGCGGAGACGTTTCAGAATTTCAGCTCTCAGATAGTCACCCCTCTCTGCGTTGCTGAGAGGATACGGAGTCCTCTGTCTCAAAAATTATTTCACGACCAAAAATTTAATTCATCCTCCACGTCGCGCCAATGCTCTTTAATTTGAGTCTTCGCTCGTTTATTATTATCTATTATCTAAGCCTTCATAAATCATTGAGAGATCTTATATCCTAATCATAACTCTTGAATCTTCATTTCAAATTAAAGTAAATATTAAGAGTAAAGTTTGAGAAACCTTTTAAAGTCATTTTGAGAAGTCTTTTTACAATTATTTATAAATGGTCCTTAAGACTTGAGTAATTGAGTATGGGTATGAGGAGAATTGAGTTGCATATTTCAAAATGAGTATACGGGAACTAAGTATTCCCTAGTGTAAGTAATTTTACATTAAAATGAGAGAAACATTGATTTCTAAATGAGTTTATGAGGAATTTGGAGAATCATCTCTTTTAAGAAAAATCTTTTGAGTAACTATCTCAAATTGAGGAAGAGTTATGTTTTTAAACATATGAGCATGAGTTATATATTATTGGGAGTAGTATTGAACACCGATATGAGGATGAGTTCAGGAACCTCAAAATCCTCATAAACCATGTATGCCAACATAGGTAAAGGATCATACTTTTTAGATGATTCCGTACTGCTTTTAAGCATAGCTTAGTGGATCCACTCAATTGAGTATGTCATATAATCCAGCAAGGTATAAGACAGTTCTGGCAGTGTGGGTGAGACGATGTATCATCAAATAGTTCATAGTAATGGTTGTCTATTAGAGAATCTCCCAAATAAGAGTAAAAGAGTTCATTATTGTATTTTTATATACATTGAGTTATTATCTGTTGTCTTAAAAGCTTTATATTAATTGCATTTTTATTGCTACTTCCATATTGAGTTGAGTATCCTTAAGTTGAGTTGAGTTGAGACGAGGTGAGTATGTTTTCCTTTTTATCAGTTCAAGTTTAAGCTATGCTTTAGAGTTCTGCTTGCATGCTCGTACATTCAATGTACTGACACCATTTGGCCTGCATCTTTTATGATGCAGATATATGTATTCAGGGTCATCAGCAGGCGCCCCATTGATACCACTTGCACTTCCAGATTTGCTTTGGTGAGCCTCCTTGCTTCCGGAGGATTCCCCATTTACCTTTCAGTTTTATTAAGATGTCGTAGGTGTTGTCCTGACGTCTATCATACTATTTAAAGGCTTCGTAGACAATAATGTTTTGAGGAGTCTTTTCCATTTCCATTGTTAATGTTTAAGACTTGAGTTTCCTTTTTTTGGCTGTTGAATGTTTCCGGACGTTTCGGAATTTATTTATTTTTAAGACAAATGAGTAAATCTTTACTTTTTAGTTCATATATTGTTTATAAGTCGTCCGCTGAGTATTGAGCCAGGCTAAGGTTCACTTGAGGACCAACAATATTTCTCGAGTGCCAATTACATCCAGGGTGTAGGCTCAGGGTGTGATAGATATAATTTCATGATTTTTAAGATGAATGTCACGACCCGAGAGCACCCCCAAGTCGTAACATGCGTACTCGACCTCTTGGAGGTCTAATACTGATAACAACAAGGTTAAGGGAGATCACAAATAGAGAATTAAATATTAGAATGCGGAAGCACAAAGAAAAGAAACAAAAAAAACTAAATAAAGATATGGGAAATTCGAAGGAAAGATCCACGAATTTCCAAAGATTAGATGTTCTAAGGCCTTGAAAAGATCCAAGTAACAACGTATAGATTTATGGAAGAAATCTAACGCCTTTACTTGAGAAAACGAATCAAAACGATAGATTCGGATCTTGACCGCTTTATGAGTAACTAAAGACAATAATTAGTATGTAGAAACTAATCACCTTCTAAAGAATACCAAAAAGAAACCAAAGATATCACAAGAAGAAGTTACTTTATACCTTAAACTATGAAACTAGTAAAGGTTTAAAGATAAATTCTCAAAGAACAAGTCACAAAGGTTCAAAGAACTCTCTCAAATATTCTTAATATCAATCTAAAATTGTCTTTAATGAATGAAAAGGACTCTTATATATAGGAGAAGGGAAAAACGTCCAAGAAGCCAAACCCTAAAAAAAACAATTACAAGGAATCCTACTCTAGAAAGGAAATAAAGTAACCTAACTAGGAACAAATTTAGTACTTCTAGGAAAGCATTAAATGGTACTTAGGAGACCATAAATAGACTAAGGAAAATATTAATAACCTATATATAAATAAATAAATAAGGTAAATCCCAACTAGGAAAAGAATCTTGACAATCTTGGAAAGTTTGACTAGTCTTCTCTCAAAACTTGGGCAGAAAGCAACTCTTGTTGTGGCTGATTCTTGGACTCTTCTTGACCTTTTTTGCACGAAATTGAACCTTAAAATTCCTCATCTTGGGCTTGAATTTGGGCCACCAAATAATTGTAGCATTTGGACAATTCCTCTCCCTTGGGCTTGAGCTCTTCTTCCCCAATAAGAAACCTTTGGATCAGCGATTGAAGCCCATTGAGCTTATCATTGAACTCCTTGGTTTGAGATCTTGTTATGGGCCTTCTTGGAGTTTCTAAAGCGTCATCCTTGTCCTTCAATGGAGTAGAGCTTCCTTGGATGCTATCATTCCCCTCTTCTTGAAGAGAATTCGTCCTCGAATTCAAATCTGCATCAAAATGGGAAAGATCAGAAACATTAAAAGTAGCACTAACTTGGAACTCACCAGGAAGATCAAGTTTATAAGCATTGTCTCCAATCCTTTCAAGGACTTTGTATGGCCCACTTCCTCTAGGATCTAGTTTGGTCTTTCTTTTGGAAGGAAATCTTTCCTTTCGCATATGCACCCAAACCAAGTCACCAGGTTTAAAAACAACATATTTTCTGCCCTTATTCCTTCGCAATGCAACTTCCTTGTTCTTCTTTTCAATTGCAAGCCTTGTTTGTTCATGAATTTTCTTCATCATATCAGCCTTCTTCTTACCATCAAGATTAGCAAAATCATTAGTAGGCAAAGGCAATAAATCAAGGGGGGTAAGGGGGTTGAATCCATATACAACTTCAAAAGGAGTCTTACCAGTAGAAGAATGGAAGGTCCTATTATAAGCAAATTCTACAATAGGTAAGTAATCTTCCCAAGAAGTCAACTTTCCTTTCAAAATAGCCCTCAACATGTTCCCTAAAGTTCTATTAACCACTTCCGTTTGCCCGTCCGTTTGTGGGTGACAAGATGTAGAAAATAGCAATTTAGTTCCCAACTTTCCCCAAAGAATTCTCCAAAAGTGACTTAAGAACTTGGCATCCCTATCGCTAACAATAGTTCTAGGTATTCCATGCAATTTAACCACTTCCTTTACAAACAAGTCAGCCACATGAGATGCATCATTAGTCTTTTTACATGGGATAAAACGAGCCATTTTAGAAAATCTATCTACTACCACAAATATACTATCCTTACCATACTTAGTCCTTGGCAGCCCCAATATGAAATCCATAGAAATATCAATCCAAGGGGAATTAGAAACAGGTAAAGGAGTATAAAGACCATGCGGCAATGTTCTAGACTTAGCCTGTTTACATTCAAGACAATAAGAACACACTTTTTCAACATCCTTTCTCATGCTAGGCCAATAAAAATGTTCAGAAAGTACTTCCAGTGTTTTGGGTACACCAAAATGTCCCATTAGCCCTCCACAATGTGCTTCCCTAACAAATAGTTCACGCAACGAGCAGTTAGGAACACATAATTTATTTTCCTTGAATAGAAATTCATCTTGAAGATTAAATTTCTCAAAAGGACCTAACTTACATTCAGCAAAAATCTCACCAAAATCAGAATCATTAGCATAGAGGAACTTGATTTGGTCAAAACCCAATAACTTTGAAGTAAGAGTAGAGATCAAAACATACCTTCTTGAGAGTGCATCAGCAACCACATTCTCCTTTCCTTGTTTGTAAGCAATTACATAAGGAAAAGTTTCAATAAACTCTACCCATTTAGCATGCCTACGACTAAGTTTACCTTGGCTCTTCAAGTATTTTAATGACTCATGATCAGTCTTGACCACAAATTCTCGAGGCCACAAGTAGTGCTGCCATGTAGCTAACGCCCTCACCAAGGCATATAGCTCTTTATCATAAGTTGAGTAGTTCAATGTTGCTCCACTTAGCTTTTCACTAAAGTAGGCAATTGGCTTGGAGTCTTGCATCAAAACTGCACCTATGCCCTTACCAGAGGCATCACACTCAACTTCAAAAGACTTAGAAAAATCAGGCAATTGCAAAAGAGGCGCAGAACACAATTTATCCTTCAGCAAGTTAAATGCATCATCTTGTTCCTTTCCCCATGTAAAAACCTTATCTTTTTTTATAACTTCAGTTAAAGGAGCAGCAATGGTGCTAAAGTCTCGCACAAACCTCCTATAAAAACTAGCAAGTCCATGAAAACTCCTAACTTCAGTTACACTATTAGGTTTAGGCCATTCTTTTATTGCCTTGATTTTCTCATCATCTACTTCAACTCCCTTAGAACTGACCACAAACCCTAAGAAAACCACACGATCCACACAGAAAGTACACTTTTTGAGATTAGCAAATAAGCGCTGATTTCTAAGAACTTCAAAAACTTGTTTTAAGTGCTCTAGGTGTTCATCCAGATTTTGAGAAAAGATCAAGATGTCATCAAAATACACCACAATAAATTTTCCATGGAAATCTTTAAAAACATGATTCATTAGTCTCATAAAAGTGCTTGGTGCATTAGTCAAGCCAAAGGGCATAACTAACCACTCATAAAGTCCATATTTGGTCTTAAAAGCAGTTTTCCATTCATCTCCAGGATTCATACGAATCTGATGGTAACCACTCTTTAGATCAATTTTAGAAAAGATTTTGGAACCATACAGTTGGTCCAACATGTCATCAAGACGAGGGATAGGATGGCGATACTTTACCGTTATCTTGTTGATGGCTCGACAATCTACACACATCCTCCATGTTCCATCCTTTTTGGGGACCAATAGGACTGGAACAGAGCATGGGCTCATACTCTCTCGAACAAATCCCTTTACAAGCAATTCTTCAACTTGCCGTTGTAATTCTTTGGTCTCTTCAGGATTGCTCCTATAGGCAGGCCTATTAGGAAGTTGAGACCCAGGCACAAAGTCTATTTGGTGCTCAATCCCTCTCAAAGGTGGCAATCCCTTTGGAGTGTCATCAGGAAAAACATCTTCAAAATTCTGCAAAAGAGAAGAAACACTATTTGGCAAAGAAGGAGTTAGTTGTTCAAAATTAATCAATACTTCTTTGTAAGTAAGTAGTATTATGGGCAGTCCCTCTCTCCTAGCATTCAAACACTCTTTGGCTTTTATATAAAGGCTCTCATTTTTCTTTTCCTTAGCCTCTTTCCTCTCACCAAAACATTTTATTTTTTTACTCACACCCTCTTTTACCTCTTTACTTAGATCGCTGCCCTCTCTCTCTTTCTCTCGGCCATCTCTCTTTTTTTCTATCTCTTGGCCTTTTTCTTTTCCCTCAAGCTCACTTTTTACCTCTCCCTTTTGTTTTCCCATTGTTTCCCTCAATCGTTTTTTGATCTTCAAACACTTGAGAAGGAGATAATGGTGCAAGAGTATACTTCTTACCATTATGCAGAAGACTATACCTATTCTTTCTCCCATCATGAGTAGTATCCCTATCATACTGCCAAGGTCGGCCAAGTAAAACATGACATGCTTGCATTGGAACTACATCACAAAGAATCTCATCTTCATACCTACCAACATTGAATGAAATCATGCATTGTTTGTTTACTTTTACTTCTCCACAATCATTCAACCATTGGAGCCTATATGGGGTAGAGCGCTTCATGCATGCAATTCCTAGTTTATCCACCAAGTATGAACTCACCACATTTGCACAACTTCCCCCATCAATAATCATAGAATAAGTCTTCCCTTTTATCCCACACCTAGTATGAAACAAATTCTCTCTCTGCCCTTCATCAACACTACCCAAATTGATAGTCATAATTCTCCTAACCACCCCAATTATACCATCATTAGGCAGTTCCAAATCATCTTCCTCACTTACACCTTCTCCCTTTTCTTCTTCCCCCTCACTTTTTTCACTCTCATATTCTCCATTCTCTCCAAGTAGGATGTTTCTTCTACTTGGACATTCATGCATCATATGCCCCCTTCCATGACATTTGTGACATTGAATAGAACTTGAAGGTTTAGAAGATTTAGGATTAAAGGTTTTACCTCCCTCCTCAACCTTACCTTTACCTCTATCATCTTGAGGTTTGGAAGGAGCTTTCCCCTCTTGAGTTGACCATGGCTTCTTAGAGATAGTGTTTGGTCGACTTCTCCATGAGTTATTTTGCTGCTTTTTCTCAATTTGTTTTTCAACTTTTATAGACAAATCAACTAACTCATCTAAAGTTACATATTGTTGTATCTCTACTACATTAGCTATTTCTGTATTTAAACCATTTAAAAATCTAGCTATTGTAGCCTCTTCTTCCTCCATGCAGTTAGCTTGGATCATAGCCATATCCATGCTTTTGAAGTACTCATCCACCGACATGGAGCCTTGCTTCAAGCGTTGAAGGCGAGATTGTAGATCTCTTTGGAAGTATGATGGAATAAATCGCTTCCTCATTACCCTCTTCATCTCTGCCCACGTAGCAATAGGTGGTAGCTCCTCTTGCAATCTGTCCCTAGCAAGCTTTTTCCACCAAGAAGCAGCATAATCAGAAAACTCAACAATAGCAAGTTTAACTTTCTTACCCTCAGAGTAGTTATGGCAATCAAAGATGGCTTCAACTCGTCTCTCCCAATCAAGGTACAAGTCTGGATCCCTTGTCCCCTTGAAAGATGGCATCTTCATCTTTATACTATTTATATTATCATCTTCTACTCTACCTCTTTGTCCCCTCCTATCTCTTCTTTCTAGATTAAATTCAACATCAAAATCATCATTATCATATTCAGGATTTACAAAAGGGATATGGGGTACATTCCTTCTAACTTGGGGTCTAACATTATTTGGGGGTACAACATTATTCTCCCTCCTAATTGCAGCTATGGTGTCATTCTGCTCGATAATCATATCCCTCATCTCTTGAAATTGAAGGGTCCATCTCTCAAATTGTTGGTGCATAGCTTGAAGGGTGAAGTCGTTCCTTCCTTTGACCTCGGTTTCTAAACGAGCCCTTTCCTCATCACCACCTGAATTAGACATCTAAAAAAAAAAGAATAAATGATCAAGTATCACACTTTTAATATGGCTTTTACCCTCTTTTAAACTCACCCACACTTGCCTTTTTCCACAAAAAAATCACCTTTGAACGAGAATACTTTGTAGATTTATAATTAAACCAAAACGTGTATCAAGTTCGTAGTAATAAAGTATGGAATCTTGGGGTACAAAAGAAAGTAAAGAACTAGTCCTAGAACAAGTAGGATTTAGTTGAAACAAAACGCGAATAAAAAGGAACTTATTTTAGAATTATAAGAACAAGAAAAAAAAAATTCCTCTTATTCTTAAAGGTCTAGAATCCCCTCTTCTTGCTACCTTCTTGCTTGGAAACAAATTAATGCAAAACTTGGAGAGCAAGTAATAAGTTTACTTGGAGAGCAAGTAATAAGATTTCTTGAATAGCAAGTAATAAGCTTTCTTGGGTATCAAGTAATCAAATTTCTTGGAGGACAAGTAATCAGATTTCTTTGAGAGCAAGTTATAACTTTTTTTTTTCTGTTCACGCAACTGTAATAATTTATTTTTATTTTTATTTTTCACGACGCTACTGTTCACGCTATTTTTTTTTTTTTTTTTTTGTTGTTGCTCTAAGAAGAAATCCCAAGATTTATCAAGAACGGAATCTTGATAGAACCGCTCTGATACCACTTGATAACAACAAGGTTAAGGGAGATCACAAATAGAGAATTAAATATTAGAATGCGGAAGCACAAAGAAAAGAAACAAAAAAAACTAAATAAAGATATGGGAAATTCGAAGGAAAGATCCACGAATTTCCAAAGATTAGATGTTCTAAGGCCTTGAAAAGATCCAAGTAACAACGTATAGATTTATGGAAGAAATCTAACGCCTTTACTTGAGAAAACGAATCAAAACGATAGATTCGGATCTTGACCGCTTTATGAGTAACTAAAGACAATAATTAGTATGTAGAAACTAATCACCTTCTAAAGAATACCAAAAAGAAACCAAAGATATCACAAGAAGAAGTTACTTTATACCTTAAACTATGAAACTAGTAAAGGTTTAAAGATAAATTCTCAAAGAACAAGTCACAAAGGTTCAAAGAACTCTCTCAAATATTCTTAATATCAATCTAAAATTGTCTTTAATGAATGAAAAGGACTCCTATATATAGGAGAAGGGAAAAACGTCCAAGAAGCCAAACCCTAAAAAAAACAATTACAAGGAATCCTACTCTAGAAAGGAAATAAAGTAACCTAACTAGGAACAAATTTAGTACTTCTAGGAAAGCATTAAATGGTACTTAGGAGACCATAAATAGACTAAGGAAAATATTAATAACCTATATATAAATAAATAAATAAGGTAAATCCCAACTAGGAAAAGAATCTTGACAATCTTGGAAAGTTTGACTAGTCTTCTCTCAAAACTTGGGCAGAAAGCAACTCTTGTTGTGGCTGATTCTTGGACTCTTCTTGACCTTTTTTGCACGAAATTGAACCTTAAAATTCCTCATCTTGGGCTTGAATTTGGGCCACCAAATAATTGTAGCATTTGGACAATTCCTCTCCCTTGGGCTTGAGCTCTTCTTCCCCAATAAGAAACCTTTGGATCAGCGATTGAAGCCCATTGAGCTTATCATTGAACTCCTTGGTTTGAGATCTTGTTATGGGCCTCCTTGGAGTTTCTAAAGCGTCATCCTTGTCCTTCAATGGAGTAGAGCTTCCTTGGATGCTATCAAATACTAGCCCTTAGCAATCAATCATCACATTCGGTAATAAAAACCGTAAGGAATAAAAAGACTTTTTAAAACAAATCCATAATACTCATAAAATCTTTCAAATGTAAAGAAGTAGAATTTCTAAGTCTCATGTGCCATCTTAGACATGAATAGAACATCTTAGGGACACGACCCTTTACAACAACAGAAAATATAAGTCTTATACAATGTCTAAATGGAAATACTAGAAAGATAACAACTATGTCCTCGAATATATGAGGACATACCAAGCTTCTTGAGAAGAGTCAATATCCCAAGCTTCCTCAAAAGATCTCCTCACTTTCCACCACCTACACTTGTAACAATAGAGAAATATGGAATTAGTACAATAAGTACTAAGTATGATGACCATGCAAGAAAACATGCACAACGAAGATTTACAAGGAATGTATGCTTTCATATCATTTTGATAAAACCTTCACTTCACAAGTATAAGAGACATAATACAAGTTGACATCCACATATAAGACCATAGCCAACCATACACATACTCAACATATATCCATATACAACCCATACTTGACATTAAAAGAACACATGACATTTCATTACCATAGGACCTCAACCTAATATAACCTTAAGACACACTTTAGTGAAACAAGAAGTGAACGCCCATACAACCTCGTCAAGCACACTTAAGTGTTTCTCAAGATTACCTTAGATAAGGACATTTCCTTTACAACATAACATCATTAGACCAACATTCTTTAAGAAACCATTTAGGAGACATTCAAGCACATAAGGGGACTTTCAAATAATAGTCGTTAGACTTAGGGAACTCACTTTAGTATCTTCTAGGCCTACTCGTACCATGTATAGGTAGCATCCCATACTACTACCTACACTTTGTAGAACCTATCCAATAGCTATAGTGCACATCCCATATGATGGGAATATAGGCATCAACCGACATAGACCATACTAGCAAGGTATGGAATCCGGTGTCATAAGACCCCACATCGTAGGAGGTGTTTTACTTGCCAAGGGTAGAACTAGTAAGCAACCCATGTAGGCACATGGTTTAGGGGATGTCCAAGGAAGTTCATTGTGCCTAATCTCATACTCAACTAGGCCACCTTCCTAACCACATCCACTCGGTCCTAGCCTTATTTTCCATAGAGTATTCAATCACATATGTACTAGAGAGGGTTCCTTTTCTAGTTTAACCAACTCATAGTACCTCTTCCCAAGAAAGGCCCCATTTCTTAGTCATAGTCAATCTAGGTTCATAAGGATAGCTCATTTGACTTTCTTAGATAAGGATTACCATGCCGTTCCAGCTCCATCCATCTCTAAGTTTATCATTCCACTCAAGAAGGGAGCACGCCCTAAGGCCCATCCTTCAAGGTTATACATTTACTTAGGAAAGCTAGACTCGTGAAAAGGCACTATGCTTAAGTCTACCAATTCAAGTCCTGGCCTAGAATTCCTCTTTTAGCATTTTTAGGAAGAGCTCCATTACTAAGTCATAGCCCAACCAAACATTCATATATATATATATATATATATCAAGCTTTCATGACACAAGACAAGATACTCAAGTCTAGCACATGAGCTACAACATCATCTTATATTACTCATCATAGTCCATCATCACCACATATCACCTTTTCAAGAGAAAACATGCTTTCACATTAGCATAATAACATTTTATACAATGTCACATTAATACAATTAGAACATCTTCACATTATAGCTTCACACAAACTTTACATATAGCTTCATATAGGACTTTACATATAGCCTCATATGTGTATAATAATACAACAATATAATAACACTCAAATAATGCCCTTCATTGCCTCAATTCACAATAATACAATATTCCAACATTATACAACAACTTCACCAATGCCTTCATGGCTACAATTCACAATAATACCACACAAGAATAAGATATAACACTTCCACCAAAGGTGGATTCAACCTACCAACAACAATCAATTCAATAAATAGAGTTCAAGCTTTCTTACCATAATCCAAAGCCATAGCCAAAATCACCAAAATCCAAGCAATCACCAATACTTCACCAATAAGGCTTACCATCCTTAATTCAACCATTATCAACAATTAAACATGAATAAATATTAAAAAACACAAGAGATATCAATACAATTCACTTTACACATAATTCCATCAACTTTGAAATTATAGAAATAGACTTCATAGCAAATTTTAGGGTTTTGTAGAAGACAAGGGTTCATGGAGTATTTCATTCAAAAACCACAAAAAAACATCACTTAATCCATATCCAAACATTTCAAATCATTTTCATGCAAGAACCCTTGATAGAATTCAAAAACAAGCTTTTAGTCACTTTTTGAAAACATTGTAAAATCCTTTGAAATTGACTCTAGGATGAAGATGAGTCCTAGATGAAGAGGCACCATACCTTTGCTAAGCTTTCCCAAGAAATTTGATGAAGGAAGCTTGAAATCCAAAACCCTAGGTTCCACTTCTTCTCTTTCCTTGAGTTGAGAAAGAAGAACTTTGGGATATTATTTGGGAAAAGAGAGTAAATGACTAGTTAACAGACTTAAAACCTTATATATTTATCATATAAACCATTTAAAATCAACCCCACATAATAAACAATTATAACGAAATTACTTAAAAACCTCTCACCTGGGCAGCCCCGTCAGGGACCACACCCACTTGGACGGATCGTGAAGGGCACCACGGCTTGTGGTGGTGCCTGTGGTCCCTTTACCAATGAGCCTCTCCACTTTGTCAAGCCCTCAAGGTCCCAAGGCATCTTCACGGAAGCTCTCACGATCTGTGGTGCACACCACGAGTCGTGGTGGAGCTCGTGAAAATGAGGCAGCACCTAGGCAAAGTTGCCTTGCCTCCCTTGAGGCCAAGTGATCTTCACGCCCAAGTATACAGACCGTCTAGGGCACCACTGGTCATGGTGGTGCCCGTGGTCTTTGGGGCAGTGAGCAGCCAACTTGGGACAACCTTGGCTTTTTAGCTAAGGCTTGCCCTTTTTGGCTTGGCTCTTTGTCTAGCACCCTCAACCAACATAGAGCAGGTCTCGTAGCATGGAGTCTAACACGTGCCTTGACGTTGACTCCTTAACCCCCCCCCCCTTTCAATCAATACTAGGGCAACATTACACCACTAAAACACATTAGCTCAAAAGACTAGTCTTCGAACATCATGGTCGTCCCTTGATGTTCGACCTCTAAACTCTTCAAACTAAACCTTAAATGCCAACACTCTTCATTTTAACAAATTACCAACTCCCAAAACACATGTGAAGCTCTAGTTCATCCTATTTCATTTTAAGGTCATCACAATGAATCCCCATGAGTCTATGCTTAACCCATATTTTCTAGATATTGATGATTGAAAGTGGGTTTTGACCTATGAAAGGTTAATTATGGAATTATGCATGTTCTTATGGAATTGATGAGATATGATGTAAGTTTCTTTGAAAGTAAAAGCATCTATGTTGTTGTTGTTGTTGATTGTTGTGAAAGGATTACTCACATAACTGCCTCATGCGTGAATGTGAAAGGTTTTCTCACATAAATGATTCTAAGGTTGAAAGGTCTTCTCACCTAAAATGAATCAAAGTTAAGGAGCTATTCTAATGAAACCTAGCTTTGATTGGTTACTTAATTGTACCTTTCCATGGATGACATATGAGTTAGCTTGGATTGGCAATATGATGTGCCCTTCCATGGATAATAAGGAAAAAATAAGAAAATGACTATTATGTGAGATTTATGCTTAGCACCGAGAGGATATTGAGATGGAATCTCTCATGTAATTAGTAGAGGTCGAGTTTCTAGTAGCAATATCCTTATCCCAAACCTATGTGCCCCCATTGGGATGACTGTCTTAGATAAACATTAGCTAGTGGATCAACATAAGCTAGAAGTTCATGGTCTTACCTTGTAAAGTAGGACACCCCTTTTTGGTGTGGGGTAGATACCGGATTCCATGTTGATAGCTCACATGGTCTTATATGTCAGTTAAAGGTAAATTTCCCACAATAATGAACTAAGGTTACTTCAAGAAGTATCTCACATGTGATTTAAAATGTTAATTTGCATTGACCATGTTTTATGACTTATATCTTCTAGTCCTTTTTATATCATGTTTTAGTTTGGTCATTTCATACCATGAAGATATCCCCTTTTTAAGCATGTTTTCAAATGTTTTATGCATTGCTATCATAGTTGGTACATGTTTGTACTAACGCATACTCTTGCCTACATTTTCCCAAATGTAGGGTCCGATCTTACAGATTCGCACTTATGTGGCTAGGGATCTAATATAGAAGCTTGAAGATTGGTGAGTCCTTATGTTTCGAGGACCGAGCTTTGGTTTCCCTTTTGTCTTTACTTTTAGCTTTTGGAACTTCATGCACGGGTAATGCCCCGATCATTTCTTATGTACTAGATGGCTTTGAGACGATGTTTAGACTTCCGCTTCACTAATACAAACTCTCATATGTTGAAATTGTCTACTAAATCTCTTATAATATATTACATTAGATGATGAATGCTAAGTGGATTATATGGGGTCTCTTGGAGTCTTATACGTCATGTTACGCCTAGGGGATATCTTGGGTCATGGCAGCCACACGTCGTGGTTGTTACTATATTTGAGGTACATGCCTTGCGTCGGGGATGATATGATATTCGAGGGGTGTGCCCTACACCAGGGTAGGTGCATGGATTGATATGTCCCTCACAAGTCTCATGATGCTAGGCAGCGGGTGTGTATCAATAGGACAGACGTGCATCACTCCATATGACATTTGAATTACATTGCATTTCACAACATCATCATTATTTCACCTTTGTGAGTGTGTTTCTATGTTTCGTGGTTATTTGAATCTAAAATATTGTAATGATTCTATAGTGACTCTGATGTGTGGATTATTTTGTATAACTTGTATTGTGTTGATCTTGTTACTTGTGAAACTGTTAGGATGGGTTGGTTTTTATTCTTATGCAAGTTTTAGTATATGGAGTTTTGGATGGTGTGTTAGGGTACTTGTGTTCGATATACTTTACTTAGGGTTAGTTGGGATGCTTGATGAGTATCGTAGTTGTTTTGGTACTCATTCCCTTACTTTCTACATTTGTGTAGGTTAGGAGCCCAGATCGTTTTGATCATTCCTACTGCATCTTCATGTGAGGCCCAGTTTTTTGAGTTGGTAAGGTAGTTGCTTGTCATCCCAACAGACGTCACATACTTTTGATTATGTCTTTCTACTATTCTAGTATTGTAGACGTTTAGATTTGTGGTTTCTCTGAATTTGTTGTATTACTTAGTGTCGTTTACCTGTGACACTAGGTTTTAGGGAAAGTTTTTTTATACTATGAGTTCCACAATATTTAATGTTATGTTTAGTTCTTAATTTCCTTCTTACTTCCATATTTACCCCTGTCGAGGGTTATTTAGGTTTATGTGAGGGATAAGGTAGGTGCCATCATATCCAATTTTTGGGTCGTGACATGATCGTTGACAACTTCTACTCCTCTTTCCTTATGTGAGAGTTGTGTAGTATTTTCTTTTGTACATTGCATTCTTGTACTACCTCTCGTACACGTTTACACTAATTCCTTATGAGGGTTTTTGTTGTATTTCCAAAGAGTTTTCTACTGAAATTAAGGTTAAGATCTACTCTTCCACTTTATTAAGGTAATATATTATGTTTTGAGTTACTTTCGCATACCCATTTTTAAAGTTGGGTGGTAAGGATTCTGCTATGTAGGTGTTAGAGTAGGTGCCCGCACGACCTGATGGGTTTGGATCGTGAAAACACATGATGTAGTTTCTATTCTATATAAATTGTTGGGAATAGTCGAGTTGATTGCAGATTTTGTTGATAGAGGCCTTGTCAGTCGAGGATTTATTTTCAAATCGAGATATACTTGCTTGATTTTCTAGTTGATAATATGTTAGTAATGTAATTTTCCAACTAGGGTTGTCTCACGGTCAAGTGTGGCACTACATGCTAGTTGCATCCCTAAGATGTGGTGTGGCATGTATTTTACTAAACTAACCTAATTAATGATGTTTTGAAATTCTAAATTTGACTAATATTGTCTCAGTTCCAAAATAAGTGTCATCTTCATAAAACAATTTTATCCCAAAATAAATGTCATCTTAGAAAGTTTGAGATTGATAACTCAACCTTCTTCTTGATTGTCATATTTTTGCATTATTTAAGAATCCTCATTTGTAATATTATCATGGAGTGTATCACAAGTTTTGTGGTGATCACAAAATACTTCGCTCTCTCTACCTCTTATTTTCTTCATTACTGTTAGTTGGTAGAAGTTAGGTATTTCATTAGGATTAGTAAGGTAAGTTCTAGCCCCCTTGCTTGTATTTATCTCTATTGATATCTTTTTATTTTTAATAAAAGGTTGCTAAACACTTTTTCTAGTGGTAAATTTGCTTTTAAAAAAAGACAATAATTATTGTATTTTTTTCAAGTATACTCTTATAATTCATCTTCTTAATAGTGTTCATATTTTATTAAATAGAGGAAGTTTAGTAAAGTACACATTATACTTAATTAATTTCTTAATGAACGTAATTTTTGCCAAACTGACATTTATTATGGGACAAAGGGAGTACTACTTTATGTAATTATTTAATACTAAGTATAGTATGTAGAGAAAATAATAATTTTTCTTAATTTGGTTAAAATGGACAAATAAAATAAAATATATATTTTTAATATATAGAATTATTTATTTTATTTATTTATTAATAAACATGAAAACTAAAAAGGACTACAGACAATATTTAATATCTCAGAGAAAAGTTAACGTACACCTATAGTTCTACATTTATTAATGATATATTCTAGGGATAAGACAGAAGTACCCCTGAATTATAACTGAAATTTCAGCGACACACCTTAACTTTACTAGGGTTCTATCAAAAGAAATAATGCTTACATTAATTATCAGAAGAAATAATGCTTACATTAATTAAAGACTATTGTGTATTGCTCATATATGGAATTTCCATCTGATTTTAAAGAATTACATACAGTTTAATAGTAGTAAGAAGAAAAGAGACGTGGCAGAGGCAGTTAAAAAAAATAAAATTGGCGCCCATTTGAACAAATTAAAAGCCGACGTTTAACTAACTACAACTACATAATAATAGGAGTATATATATATATATATATAATGTTACTCCTCATATAACAATTGCATATCCCATTTTTACAGAAACAAAGAAAGAAAAAAGTGAAGGAAATTGTGGATCGATTGAATATGTTGATGAAATTGTTATTGTGGAAGAAGATAATGGACGAATGGATGTTCTACCGGTTGGCTGATGCTAATACTCTTGCTGATCAATCCCGTCGCACTACGTAAATGGGAAATATTTGGATCATCAATTGGATTCTTATTCTCTTCACTCTCATCATCCTCGTCCTTGTTATCTGTTTGTTAGTCACTAATGGTATGCTTTTTCTTCTTCTCTCTTCATTATTAGTTTCGTTAACGTTCCCCTGTCTCTGAATGATTTCTTGGTACTAATTTAACAACACATAGGTTCTGATACAGCTATGGAACACAAGGTTTGATGCATTGTGAAATTCCTCAAAGTTAATGAAACTGCAAGTTCAAAATATGATGAATACTCAAATTGATTCAAGTTAGATACGTATTTTTGTACTGAATTCATATCTCATTCTTTCTAATGGATGTTCCAGAAATGATGAATACTCAAATTGGATTGAAGTTAGATACGTATTTCTGTACTGAGAAACACATTTGTCGGATTAATATCTCATTCTTTTGTAATGAAAAAAGCTATAGATTCAAATAAAATGAGTCTTCTTTTCATTTATTATCTGTTGTTCTCCATTCTTTTCTCTCTTTTGATTTTGATGAATAACAAAACAGGGTTTTGTTATTCATTTTGAAATCAGTGTATTCATTCATCTGTGTTACTTTTCTCTTTCAATTTTGATTGATTGTTGTTCTGTTTGATTCAATTATCCTAATATTTGTTATCACTATTATGCTTTTTCTCTGTTATTTTCACTAATATTTTCTCTTTGTATACATGTTTTTAAATGTTTTACTTGAATTGAGAGTTTATGGAAAAAATTAATTCAGGATTTTAAAAAGAAAAAATAATTCAAACAAATTAAAATGGAGGGAATCTTCTTTTTGTCCTTCCAAAATGCTTATTTTAAAAAGAATGAGATGTTTGATCAAGATTTTGAGAGAACAATAAGTGATTCACAAAATAGTAGAAGTTGTTTGCTAAAACAAAATTAAAAAAATCCCCAAAAATCTGTAAAGCACTTATGAGAAATATATTTAGACACTTCTTAAAAAGATTGGTCAAACATTGATGGTTGTTTTAAAGTATTTTTCTTAGATTGCACAATAGAATACAAATTATTTCTCATCAGAGTGCTTTTTTGAAAAGGTACTTCAAAGAAATTATTTATAAAATAAATTAATTTTAGAAACTTGATTACACGAAGATGTCTATCCAAATTCACACGAGCGTAGTTTCCAATATATTCATAGACCATAAGTTGTAAGATTTCACTATACACAATGTATATATATATATATATATATATATACTACGCGAATTTTCTACATTTTTTAAATCTTCCCCACAAGTAAAATTGACTATGGGGTGATTTAACTAAATTATTTTTATTTATTATTATTTGATTTTAATTTAATATTATTATTTTTAGTATATTAATCTCTTCATATTTATTAAGGATAAGGATTAAAACTAATACTCCCTCTATTCCTTTTATGCTTCGCATATTACAATTTTCAAAAGTCAAATTACATAATCTTTAATCAATAATTTAAAATGTTTTTTTATTATTTTATATGAGAAGAATTGCAACTTATAATGTCTTTATATAAATTTTAAATTTTAAATATGAAATTAATTCTTATTTAATTTAACTCTAAAAGTTAGTCAAAATGACTCTCATATAATAAACAGTGACTAGTAAAAAGGAACATAGTGCTATCTAGACTATTTTTTAAAGAGAAAAGACATAAAGACACAATTAAAGTTGTCCCATATTTGCATAAAGACATTTTAACTTTCAAAGTGTTCTATCACCCCACAAAACTATTTAATATTGTTGTAAATGAAATGACCCATTCCCTCGTCTGGGTTGTTACCACGCATATGAGGCGCGTCATTCAGTGTTTTCACTGCCATGGACCAGTTTAAAAGTGACACGTGTCATTTTCTTTCTTTATTATTAATTATTTAATCAATTTATGTCATCTTCCCCAATTTTAAACCCAAAATAGCCATTGATAGCCCTAATTTTTCGATTTTATGGTTTTTTCCATAGCAACATCAAGTGATTTCAAACACCTCTCTCTCTCCCACTTCTCCCTAGCAACCGCCTTTGCCTTTCTATGTTATCTTCTTCACTCCAACAACACTAAACCCCAATAAAACAAGAGATTTCAATTCAGTACAGTTGCCCCTACCGACTAGTAGTTGGTGTATGGAATCTGAAAAACAACACATTGCATTCCGTTTCTCTTCTTGAATTTGTGCGACTTGGAGTTTGACTGGATGAGCTCCCCATGCCTTTATTAGGTGAATTCAACCACTTTTGAATTTTATTCAAAGAACAGGGTCGGGTCGGATTGAATTCTATATAGGGAGTGAGCAACACGCGCGACTACATAGACGAGGGAATGAGTCAAAATGGCTCATTTACAAAGATATTAAATAGTTCTGTGGGGTGATAGGACACTTTGAAAGTTAAGGTGTCTTTATGCAAATACGGGACAACTTTGATTGTGTCTTTATGTCTTTACTCTTTTTTAAAAGTAACAACTACTTTGTTTGTTTCATATTATGACTCTTGTTGATCTGCCACCCCTTTAAAAAATATTGATTAGAGGTGTATTTTACTAGACTAACAGTATTAATGATGTGTTAGAACTCCAAACTTGATTGCTACTCCCTTCACTCAAAAATAAGTATCACCTTAGCAAAAAATAATTGTCACAAATAAGTGTCATCTTAGGAATTCAAAACAATGATTAGTATATTTTTCTTACTATACACTTAGGGGTCGTTTGGTAGAGTATATAAAAATAATGTTGAATACAGTATATTAGTAATGCTTGCATTACTAGTACTTGTATTAGTTGTGCTTGCATTATTTCTTATACATTGTTTGGTTTGATGTATTAAAAAAGACAAGTCTTGCATAATTTTTATATAAAAAAAATGTTTTGCTAACAAAAATATCCTCCACACCTTTTAAGTTTTGCATACTTTCTATGCATCCTGGCTCTTTTGCTTAAACATTGCCATAAAGTTCTTTGCTAAAATGTCACTAGCTCTTCTTCTTTTTTCCCGAAATAAAATTAAATATTTGTTAGTATTTTGAATTCCAAACTTATTTGCTTATCAAATAAGGGACGAGATATTAATTAAGAACTTGGAGTATTTTCGTTTTTATCTCCAAGGTCATAAGAAAAAATATACTAATCTCGAGAGGAATGCCTATTGATTAGGGGATTATTATTTAAAAAATGAAAGAAATATGAGGTTGAGTGCTAATAATTCAGAGTAATTGGGTTCAATAATTGTTAGGTAACACAAGAAAAGGAGTAAAATATTAAAAGGGCTTTGAGGGTAGTTCTGTCATAGTTAAACTAATGTAGTGTTAAAATCCATTGTATTATTAATACCTAGAAGGGAGTACTACTTCATTTAGTTATTTAACACTAAGGCTCATTTACTAAAATTTGGTTTGTTTGGTTAAGGAATAAGTTATCTTGTGATTAGTTATTTCGAGATTGTTATTCCATCCTCAATGCCGAGTACAAATAACATTATAATCTAAGATTAGTTATCACTTATCGTATCAAACAAGCTTAGCTGTAAGGGAAATATGAGAAGAAAAAAAAACTCCCCCCATTTCAATTTATGTGCACCATTTTCTTTTTAGTCTATCTCAAAAAGAATATCACATTTTCTTATTTGATAATTATTTAATAACATCATGGTCATATATGTCATTATTGGGTTTCACTGAACACTTTATCAAAGTATGAATTATGAAGCAATTCGGTAAACATAATAAAGTCTTTACTTAAAACTTAAACTTCTTGTCTAGCCAAATGAAGTCACATAAATAAAGACGAATGAAGTAATAAAATTCTCTTAGGGTCTGTTTGGAAAGTCACCTGGTAATTAGAATTGGTGTAATTACTTGGGTAGTAATTATCAGCCTAGTAATTACACAGTTTAGTAATTACACTGACCTGTTTGTTTGCCACAGTGTAATTACACATGTTATGTTTGGATGCCACAGTGTAATTATGTAATATCTCGCTAATTGAAAGAACTAGGAAGTAGTTAAAAATTGGAAATAATCATTTTCGGAAAGTAGTCAACTTCAAACAACTATAACTCCTAGCTCAGAATGAGTTAGGTGTTATTCAAGATATCATAGGAAAGATCCTGGAATAATCTTTCCAACGTCGTTGAGTTTTCGCAATTCCGAGTTCGTATGAGTAAGTTATACCCTTTGGAAGTTGGGTTGTTTGGATAAGGAAAGTTTAATCCGGATTTTGGAAGGGTAGTTTGGTCTTTCCTTTACCCTATTATTTTATTTCGTTTTTGGTAATTATCTAAGGGTCTAAACTAAAATTGGTCATTTTACGCTTTTGAAATTAGAGTTAGGGTTTTTGGAGAAAGAATGCAAGAGGAGAGAAAAGGAGAAAAGAGCCAAAGATCATCGTTCGTAAGGTTTTCGCTTGTGGAACATAGCGTTGGGTTAGTTCACCCATGCACCAATCATGATTCAATTCAGCGAAGTATGTTAGATTTGAAAGTAAATCTTTTGAGTTCTTGATGAAATTCGTTTGAATTCTTGTGGGTTGTGTTGTTGGAGTTTTCTCGAGATTTGATTCATGTTTTCGGGTGTAATTTAGAGTTTAATCTAATATATATCGAGGGTATGAATGATTCCAAGTGTATGGGGAAAGAACCAAGTGAAATTAGAGGGTTTAGAGATTAAAAACAGAGAAGAAAAGTCAGGGAACACCTGGGGAGATCTTGGGGCGTCACGCCTCTCAGGGACCCAAAAAGGGGTCTCTGAACTTTAACCTTTGGGCACCGCACCAGCCAGAGCGCCCCAAGTCATTTTTAGAAATTCAAGGACTAGCGCCCCGCGCCTCTCAGAGCGCCAGGGACGCCAGTTCTTCCTATTTCTTTGCCAACATTCCGTACTAGTTCCTTAGCAATATACTTATGTTTTCTAGTTGATTCCAACACTCTTAGGTACATATAAATCTCATGAAATCATCCATAAACATGAGATCATGACCCTTGAATCCATAATTCAATTCAAGGAAAGTTAAGAGTCAAGTCTAGAAGTTAAGAAGCAAGTCAAGAGAAGTTTATAAAGTTTTCAAAAGTCTTTCATAAACGTTTTAACTTTGTTTTAAGACTTAAGTTTCGAGTTAAGAAAAGAGTAAAGAGTTGAGTTCATTTCTCAAAAAGCTATAAGGGAACTAAGTATTCCCAAGAGTTTAAAATATTTTCACATTTGAACAAGAAAGGGAAACGCCGATTTCCAAGAGAGCTTTTAAGCTAAAATTTTGAGTAATTATCTCAAACAAAAGAAAGAAGTTTTGCATTAAATCATATGAGCTAATTATATTTTGGGAGTAGCATTGAGCACCAATATGGGGATGGTAGTTCATATTAACTCAAGTCTCCATAAACCATGTAGCCATCATGGGTAGTAAAGGATCATACTTTTAAGATGACTCATTAAGTTGCTTTTTAGCATAGACTAGTGGATCCACTTAGTTAAGGCGTTCTATATGATGGCAAAGTATAAGACAGTTCTGGCAGCGTGGGCACGACGTTGTATCCCCACTTAGGCTCATAGTGGTGGTTGTCGGTTAGAGAAACTCCCACAGAGTTATATTATATTTTATTATATATAAATTGAGTTGTTATTGTATTCTTCAATACACTGAGTTGATTTCTATTGTTTTATAAAGCTTTCTATATACTGCATGTGTTTTATTGCTTTATATTGAGTTAAGTTGTTCATGAGTTGAGTAAATCCAAGGTAATTGTTTCTTTCAGATTCTTTTCAAACATATGTTATGTTTAGCATTTCAACTTGCATACTCGTACATTCAATGTACTATGCCAGTTGGCCTGCATCTTATTCTGATGCAGACACACGTAACCAGGATCATCACCTAGCGCCTCGTTGATCCAGTTGAGCACTCAGAGTCAGTTGGTGAGCCTCCTTGCATTCCGGAGGACTCCTTTTATTTTGCTTTTAGTATTTCATTTTTAGGATGATCGAGGGTCTTGTCCCGACATCCCTCTCTGTTTTAGAGGCTTCATAGACAGATAGTTATAGGATTTTAGTGTTATTCATTTCAGTTGTATATGTTTAAGACTTGAGTTATGATTTTGGCTAAGTTATTATTTCTTAACTTATTGCATGAGTTATACTTCTTGTGTTTAACTCTTCCGCTGAATAAGTAAGCTAGGCCAAGGGTTCGCTTGGGGCCAACACTGGTTCTCGGTGCTAACCACGTCCGGGGTGTAGGCTCGAGGTGTGACAAACTTGGTATCAGAGCAAAGAGTTCAAGAGTCCTAGGGATTATATGAAACCATGTCAGTAGAGTTCTAGTTATCGGTGTGAAGTGCGCCACATCTATAATTAGGAGGCTGCGACACTTAGGAAAATTTCTCACTTCTTTCTTACTCATTTTGTGTGTTAGAGTTTGATCTCTAAAAAGTCTCCTTCTAATTCGTGTTTGGGCGTGTTTTCAGATAATCATGCCTCCACGAAGAGTTGTCAGAGATCGTCCTGCTAGGCGTTGTTGAGGAGCAAGAGTTACCAAATGCACCTGAAGTGCAACCTCAAGGGAAAGTCACTAACGCTGAGTTTAGAGAAGCAATAAGGATGTTAAGTCAAGCTGTGGCTAAACAGGTTCGGTCACAAAGAGGGGCTCGACAAGAAGTGGCTAACACTTTGAGGATTCGTGAGTTATTGAGGATGAACCCTCCAAGCTTCACTGGTTCTAGCACTTCTGAGGATCCAGATAATTTTATTGAGAAGCTGCAAAAGGTATTTGAGTCATGCACGTTGCGGATACTGAGAGGTGGAATTAACTGCATACCAAATGAGGGGTGGCACTAGGATTTTGTTTGATCAATGGAAGAAGAACCGAGCTAAGGAACCTGCGAGTTGAGATTGTTTTGAGGAGGCCTTCTTGGGGTGTTTCTTTCCTTGAGAACTGAAAGAGGCTATGGTATGAGAGTTCCTTACCCTTAAGCAAGAGTCACTAAGTGTTTATGAGTATGGGTTGAAGTTCACCCAACTATCTCAATATGCTCCGGAGATAGTTGCAGATATGAGGAGTATAATGAGTCTAGTTGTTATTGGGTTATCCTGTTTATCAAGCAAAGAGGGCAGGGCAGCGATGCTAATTGGGAACATGGATATATCGAGGTTAATGGTATATGTGCAACAGGTTGAGGAAAAGAAACTGAGGGACATGGAAGAGTTTAGAGACAAAAAGGCTAAGAAAGGGATTAAATTCGGGCAGCAGAAAAGTAATGTGAGCAGTTCATCCTTTCAGCAAAAGTAAAAGGGGCATGCACCCAGAAACAAAGGTGAGTATAATATCCAAAATTCCCAACACTTCAGAGCTACACCTGCACAGTCTCAGAGAAGTGTGGCACAAAGAGGTAACTAGGCTCCTGCATGTGCTAAGTGTGGTAGAACCCACCCAGGTAAGTGTCACTATGGCTCCACAGGTTGCTTCAAGTGTGGATTGGACAAGAGGTTCACTTCATGAAAGAGTGCCCTAAGAACCATCAAGGTAGTGGGAATTAGGGCAATAGAGCCCAATTTTCATCAGTTTCTCTACCAGACAGGGTTGCACCTAGAGGAGCTACTTCTGGTACTGGCAAAGGAACAAATCGTCTTTATGCGATCACTAGTCGTCAAGAGCAAGAGAACTCTCCAGATGTTGTCACTGGTATGATTAAAGTCTTTACTCTTGATGTTTATGCTTTGATAGATCTAGGAGCAAGTTTATCTTTTGTAACCCCTTATGTTGCAAATAGTTTTGATGTTCTTCCTGAGAAACTCTGTGAACCCTTTTGTGTTTCTACACCTGTTGGGGAGTCTATTCTAGCTAAGCAAGTTTATCATGATTGTGTCATTTCCATCAATCACAAAGACACCATGGCTGATTTAATTGAGTTAGACATGGTAGATTTCGATGTCATTCTAGGTATGCACTGGGTTCATGCATGTTATACCTACATTGATTGTAGAACTCGAGTTGTTAAGTTCCAAATTCCAAATGAGCCAGTCTTAGAGTGGAAAAGTAGTTCAGTAGTGCCTAAGGGTCATTTTATTTCGTACCTTAAGGTGAGAAAGTTAGTTTCTAAGGGTTGTGTCTATCACTTAGTCCGAGTTAATGACTCTAGTGTTGAGATACCTCTTATTCAGTCAGTTCCAATAGTAAAAGAGTTTCCAGAAGTCTTTCCAGATGATTTACCAAGAGTCCCTCCTGAGAGAGATAGACTTCTGTATAGATGTCCTTCTAGACTCATCCTATCTCTATTCCTCCATATAGAATGGCACCAGCAGAGTTGAAAGAGCTTAAAGAACTGTTGAAAGATCTCCTTGATAAGGGTTTCATTCAACCAAGTGTCTCACCTTGGAGCGCTCTGGTCTTATTTGTGAGAAAGAAAAATGGTTCTCATAGGATGTGTATAGATTACCCTTAGTTGAACAAGGTTACCATCAAGAACAAGTATCCTCTTCCGAGAATTGATGATCTTTTCGATCAGCTTCAGGGTATTTCATATTTTTCTAAGATTGACCTCTGATCTAGCTACCATCAGTTGAAAGTAAGGGAGTGTGATATTCCCAAGATAGCATTCAGGACCCGTTATGGTCATTATGAGTTTTTGGTCATGTTGTTTGGTTTAACTAATGCACCTGCAATGTTCATGGACCTTATGAATAGAGTATTCAAACCTTATTTAGATATGTTTGTTATCGTATTCATTGATGGCATACTAATCTATTCAAGGAATGAAGAAGATCATGCTAGTCATCTCAGAATAGTTCTCCGGACTTTAAAAGATAGAGAGTTGTATGTCGAGTTCTCTAAGTGCAAGTTTTGGCTTGAGTCTGTGGCATTCTTAGGCCACATTATGTCTGGAGAGGAAATTAAAGTTGATACTCAAAAAATTGAGGCAGTGCAGAATTGGCCTACACCCATACCTCCAACTGATATTAGGAGTTTCTTATGTTTGGTTGGTTGTTATAGAAGGTTCGTAAAGGGGTTCTCATCTATTCCATCCCCTTTGACCAAGTTAACTCAGAAGACAGTTAAGTTTCAATGGTTTGAAGCTTGTAAGAAAAGCTTTCAGAAATTGAAAAAGAGGTTAACTACTACCCCAGTTTTGACCTGACCAAAAGGTACTCAAGGTTTTGTTGTGTATTGTGATGTATCTAGAGTTGGTTTGGGTTGCGTATTAATGCAGAATGGCAAGATTATAGCTTATGCCTCCAGACAGTTGAAAATTCATGAGAAGAATTACCCAACCCATGACCTAGAGTTGGTTGCTGTAGTATTTGCTTTGAAGATATGGCGTCATTATATGTATGGTGTTCATGTTGATGTATTCACTGATCACAAGAGTCTTCAATATGTGTTCACTTAGAAAGAGCTTAATCTCAGACAAAGGAGGTGGTAAGAAATACTCTCAAGGATTATGACATGAGTATTCTTTATCACCCAGGTAAGGCTAATATGGCTGTTGATGCTTTAAGCAGGTTGTCTATGGGTAGTACTACTCATGTTGAGGAAGAAAAGAGAGAGTTAGAAAAAGATGTGCATAAACTTACACGCCTGGGAGTCCGACTAATTGATTACAAAGAAGGAGGAGTAGTGGTGATGAATGGGATTGAATCTTCATTAGTGTCAGAAGTGAAAGAAAAGCAATACAAGACCCTATTTTGCTTTAATTGAAGGTAAATGTTCATAAGAAAAAAGTTATGGCTTTTGAAGAAGGGGGAGATGGTGTATTGAGGTATCAAGGTAGATTGTGTGTACCAAGAGTGGATGAACTCCAAGAGAGGATCATGGAAAAAGCTCATAGCTCCAGATATTCCATTCATCCGGGTTCCACAAAGATGTATTGCGATTTGATAGAGGTTTATTGGTGGAGTAGTATGAAGAAGTGCATTGTAGAATTTGTTGCTAAGTGTTCGAATTACCAACAAGTTAAAGTAGAGCACCAAAGGCCCGATGGTATGGCTCAGAATATAGAACTTCCGAAATGGAAGTGGGAGATGATCAATATGGATTTCATCACAGCTTTGCCAAGGTTTCGCAGGTAGCATGATTCTATATGGGGGATTGTGGATCGAATGACCAAATCAGCCCACTTTTTACTGGTAAAGACTACCCATTCAGCAGAGGATTATGCCAGGTTATATATTCAAGAGGTAGTAAGACTTCATGGGGTCCGTCTTTCAATTATATCACATATAGGTGCACAATTTACTGCACAATTTTGGAAGTCATTTGGGTTCAAAGGTGAACTTGAGTACTGTTTTTCACCCTCAGATAGGTGGGCAAGCAGAGTGCACTATCCAGACCTTAGAAGACATGTTGAGGGCCTGTGTGATTGATTTCAGAGTTAATTGGGATGAACACCTACCCCTTATTGAATTTGCTTACAACAATAGTTACCACTCTTCCATCCAAATGGCTCCTTATGAAGCTCTTTATGGGAGAAGATGCAAATCTCCTATTGGATGGTTTGAAGTTGGTGAAGCTGGGTTGATAGGACCTAATTTAGTTCATCAAGCTATTGAGAAAGTGAAAGTGATTCAAGATAGGTTGAAAACGGCGCAGAGTCGTCAGAAATCCTACACTGATGTTAGGAGGATGGGGTTAGAGTTTGAAGTAGATGATTGGGTGTATTTAAAAGTTTCACCCATGAAAGGTGCTATGAGATTTGGTAAGAAGGGAAGCTTAGTCCCCGGTATATTAGCCCTTACAAAATATCGAAAAGGGTAGGTAATGTAGCTTATGAGTTGGAACTACCACAAGAGTTAGTTGCGGTTCATCCGGTGTTTCACATCTCCATGTTGAAGAATTGTATGGGTGATCCTTTATTGATCATATCAATTGAAGATATTTGGATCAAAGATAGTTTTTCTTACGAGGAGATTCTTGTTCAAATTCTAGATCGCCAAGTTTGCAAGTTGAGAGCAAAATAGGTAGCATCAGTCAAAGTTCTTTGGAGGTATTAGTTTGTTGAGGAATCTAGGGAAGCTGAGGAGGACATGAAAAAGAGATATCCACATCTCTTTGAATCCGGAGAAGTTCCAAATGAAGGTACTAATCCTTTTCTTGGTATATTTTTATAAGTTGGCATGTTGTTTTTCCATTTGCTTGTTGGGTGTTTGAACTAAATGATTGATGTTGCACCCTTAGCCTAGTAACAGTAGTCTCACTCGAGGATGAATGTTCCCAAGGGGGAGATATTGTAACATCTCGCTAATTGAAAGAACTAGGAAGAAGTTAAAAATTGGAAATAGTCATTTTTGGAAAGTATATAAAAATTTGGAAGATTGTGAAGTATGTTAAGTTGAGTTTTTGGTCAAATTCAAGCGACCATAACTCCTAGCTCAGGATGAGTTAGATGTTCTTCCAGATATCGTAAGAAAAATAATCTTTCCAACGCCGCCGAGTTTGCACGATTCCAAATTCATATGAGTGAGATATCCCCTTTGGAAGTTGGGTTGTTTGGATAAGGAAAGTCCAATCCGGATTTTGGAAGGGTAGTTTGGTCTTTTCCTTACCCTATTATTTTATTTCGTTTTTGGTAATTATCTAAGGGTCTAAACTGAAATTGGTCAGTTTACGCTTTTGAAATTAGAGTTAGGGTTTTTAGAGAAAGAACGCAAGAGGAGAGAAGAGGAGAAAAGAGCCAAAGATCATCGTTCGTAAGGTTTTTGCTTGTGGATTTCGTCAAGGGGTGATCCCTACGAGGTATGTGAGATCACATAGCATTAGGTTAGTTCACCCATGCACCAATCATGATTCAGTTCAGCGAAGTATGTTAGATTTGAATGTAAATCATTTGAGTTCTTGATGAAATTCGTTTGAATTCTTGTGGGTTATTGATGAGTCCACGATTTGGACTCATTTAGGGATTAATTTTAATAGATTTAGTGTCCTCGAATGCATATTTTGTCTCAATAACTGATATAAATCCTTGAATTTCAGGTATTTGAACTTAGGGACAAAACATACACACTATTGAGCAAAAAGGAACAAGGCAGCTGAAAGAACGAAAAAATGAAGGCCTGAGGATCGCCTAAACCATTGGGCGAGTCGCCGAATGGCCTTGATCTCGGCTAATGTTCCAGTGTGCCAAGCCCTGAAGGAGAAAATCAAGTCAGCGATAGAAATGAGCAGTTGGCGAACAGTTCCGCGATGCAGTGCCTTATCACCCAAAGTTACAGAACCTCAAGGATGCTGAAGGCAAAAGAAAAAATGAGATACAAATGACCAAAGGGAGGATCGCCGAGTAGATCGGCGATCCCAACTAACTGCGCCTACTGAACCTTCGCAACACACTTTTTGACAACTATAAATACTTGTTTAAATTTTTAGCTTAATATCATATTTTGTAAGGAACCAGTTTATGAAATTTTAGAATTAATCAGTTTTAGAACTTAGTTTTTGGAGACATTTTCCCTTAGCTTTGGAGATTTTGAAAATCCCCATTTTGAAGAAATTGGAAGTGGGTATTGAAGATTTTTCATCTTAGACGTGTGTAAAGACCATATCAATCGTACCCCTTGATGGAAACACTTTTCGGTATCGATTTCTATCTCTTTACTATGTCTCCAATTCTTGGGGTGTGATTATGTGAATATGGGTTGAATTTACTGTTGGGTATTGCTAATTGATAGTTCATTTGTTGTTTAAAGGTGATTTCGTTCAGTGGTTGCGTTTGAATTTAAGGAGGTTGTAGTTGCAAATACAATTTTAACTTCGTGTTTTTGGCTTGCTCGAGAGAGAGTTTTTAAAATCAAAACTATTGCATCGATGGTCTGTGGTTATTAGGTTGTCGTGGGTTCAGCTCGAGAGAGTGAATCCCAAACCAGGGATGCATGTTCTTCCCATTTCTTTCCCAACTTTCCGTACTAGTTACTTAGCAATGTACATATGTTTTCTAGTTGATTCCCACACTCTTATGTACATCTAAATATCATGAAATCATCCATAAACATGAGATCATGACGCTTGAATCCATAATTCAATTCAAGGAAAGTTAAGAGTCAAGTCTAGAAGTTAAGAAGCAAGTCAAGAGAACTTTATAAAGTTTTCAAAAGTCTTTCACAAATATTTCAACTTTGTTTTAAGACTTAAGTTTCGTGTTAAGCAAAGAGTGAAGTGTTGAGTTCATTTCTCAAAAAGTTATAAGGGAACTAAGTATTCCCAAGAGTTTAAAATGTTTTCACATTTGAACAAGAAAAGGAAACACCGATTTCCAAGAGAACTTTTAAGCTAAAGTTTTGAGTAATTATCTCAAACAAAAGAAAGAAGTTTTGATTTAAATCATATGAGCTAAGTATATTTTTGGAGTAGTATTGAGCACTGATATGGGGATGCGAGTTCATATTAACTCAAGTCTCCATAAACCATAGTCATCATGGGTACTAAAGGGTCATACTTTTTAGATGACTCCTTAAGTTGTTTTTTAGCATAGACTAGTGAATCCACTTAATTAAGGTGTTCTATATGACGACAAAGTATAGGACAGTTCTGGTAGCGTGGGCAAGACGTTGTATCACCACTTAGGCTCATAGTGGTGGTTGTCGGTTAGAGAAACTCCCACAGAGACTATATTATTTTATTATATGAGTAAAGTTGAGTTTGTTATTGCATTTTCTTTACGAACTAAGTTTCTTTCTAATGTTTTACAAATCTTTCTATATACTGCATGTGTTTTATTGCTTTATATTGAGTTAAGTTGTTCATGAGTTGAGTAAAGCCAAGGTAAGTGTTCCTTTCAGATTATTTTCAAGCCTATGTTATGTTTAGCATTCCAACTCACATACTCGTACATTTAATGTATTGATGCCAGTTGGCCTGCATCTTATTATGATGCAGACACAGGTAACTAGGATCATCACCCAGCGCCTCGTTGATCCAGTTGAGCACTCAGAGTCAGTTGGTGAGCCTCATTGCATTCCGTAGGACTCATTTTATTTTGCTTTCAGTATTTCATTGTTAGGATGATCGAGGGTCTTGTCCCGACATCCCTCTTTATTTTAGAGGCTTCATAAACAGATAGTTATAGTTCTTTAGTCTTATTCATTTCAGTTGTTTACGTTTAAGGCTTGAGTTGTCATTTTGGCTAAGTTATTATTTCTTAAGTTATTGCATGAGTTATACTTCTTGTGTTTAAGTCTTCCGCTGAGTAAGTAAGCCAGGCCAAGGGTTCGCTTGGGGCTAGCAATGGTTCTCGAGTGTCAGCCATGTCTGGTGTGTAGACTCGGGTAGTGACAAATTACAGATGTTCTGTTTGGATGCACAATTTCAATCATAATATTATATTAAAATTTTAAAATATAAATTAATTATTTAAATTTTATACTAGACAAATAAGAAACAATATAAATGATATTAAATTAAATATTTCAGATATATATTAATTTTTTGAAAATATTTTAATTAATAAACATATGTTCTTAACTAATATTATGAAAAAATAATTGATTTATATTTTTTCAAATTAATATATTTCAATTGAATTGATCATTAAAATTAAAAGTATGAAGTATCTACTAACATCGTGAAATGCATGTTTGATAAAAAGATTAGTATATAAATAAAATGTCATAAATTATTAAAATGTTTGACAAAAAGATAATCTATCAGGTCTAATTAAAAAATAACTTGCAATGTGAATTCAATATTACTAAAACAAATGAAACTGAAAATATAACATAAGTTATAAATTCAAAACAAAAAATTTAACATAATACTCTTATCGCAAATTTCAACATAGCAATCATAAATATGATTTATTTTTTTATTTTTTTTAAAAAAAAAGAAAACATAAATCTATAACTTTACTTATCAATAAATTTTAATTTAATTTAAAAATTAGAATACTAATAGAATTATGCTAATGAGAAAATAAGCATGGCATAAAAAAAATAAGAAAACATAAGTCTATAACTTTACTTATCAATAAATTTTATTTTAATTTAAAAATTAGAATACTAATAGAATTATGCTAATGAGAAAATAAGCATGGCATAAAAAAAATACGAAAAAATTGCATAGAACCACATAAAGTAAGGTTGAGAATGAGAAGACAATGAAATATAAAATAAAATTTTAGAAATTTTTAGAATAATAAATATAAAATAAGAACTTAAAATAATAAAGGTGAAAAAATTAAGACAAAAAAATAAAAAATAGAAATAAAAAAAATAAATTAAAAAGTAATCAGCTGGCAAGCTGTGAATTAGAAAGTGTAATTACCCCTATCAATTACACCAATTACCTGCTGATCAAGTAATTACCTGTCAAATCAAACAGGACAGACAATGTAATTAAACTCAATTACACCAAATTCAATTACGAGGTTCTCCTTCCAAACAGAGCCTTAATTTGCTAAAATAATCAAGTAAATATACACTGTTTTACGAGGATTGGACAATGAACACGTACCCACCTACATTTTCAAAAAAGTCTGTTAAATATAATTGCCTACATATGGTAATGCAATTAACAATATCTTGGCAGGTGAAAATGCCAATTACAAGGTCTCCCGCCTTTTTAACTGACTTTTATTTACACAAGTAACCACTGAGTTTTGCTTGTTCTTCAGATATTCAAAATTTACAGAAGAAGAAGAAAAGCTTAAGAACCAACTTTCATGAAAATGGCTTTACGGATGTCTGTTATTTTTTCCAACGTTACCCTTCTTTTCTTACTCTACCTTTTGATTTACTCCAGTATTCTTGGTAAGCATGGCGTCTTCATTTCTCTGTTTTCTCTTCTTCTTTTTTGATTTTCTTGATGGGGTTAAGAATCTTTGATTTGAATGTTTTTACAGTGAGAAGGATGATGAGGCTAAGAAAAACCAGGGAGAACTTTGATAGTTATCTGAACGAGACCCATTTAGATCTTATATTTGTGAAATCATACCCAGAAAACAGAGTACAAAGCTCCACTCAGAAATTCCAACTTGAAGGTCAACAATGGAGGTACTGAAATAATGCTTGAATCTCTGAATCAAAGTCGATTTCATCTCGTGTTTTTGGCATCAGGTAATCCTTATCAACAGGCAAACGGCACTACGTTTGAACCACGCAGAAAATTCAACTTGGATGTTCGTCTGAATTACACTCTAGTTCATCTCATCTATTGGGCTTATGCTGATGTTGATGTTGATAAAGTCTGTCCCAGAAGGTTTATGAGAGGAATTAGGATCATCAATTGGATTCTTAGGGTGTGTTTGGTATGAAGGAAAATGTTTTCCATGGAAAATATTTTCCTAGAAAATGTTTTCTTGGAAAACAAGTTGATTTTTGACTTATTTTCTCATGTTTGGTTGGTGAGTAGAAAATATTTTCCGAAAAAAATTTTTAGTGTTTAATTTATGAAAGAAAAATATTTTTGAAAAATTTCTTTTATTTTTACTAGAAATTGAAAATATTTTGTAAAAACAAACTTAATATTTTTTGGGGGGTGGGGGCTGGTAGGGGGTGGGGGTAGAGGGTAGGGGTGAAAAATTGAAATTTTGAAATTAAAAATATTTTTTAAAAACAAACTTAAAATTTGTTTTGGGGGGTGTGGGGCTGGTAGGGGTGGGTTTGGGGGGTGGTAGGGCGTGGGTGGGGGGGTCGAGGGTGGGGGTGAAAAATTGAAATTTTAAAGTTAAAAATATTTTTCAAAAACAAACTTAAATTCTTTTTTGGGGGTGGGGGGCTGGTAGGGGTTGGGTGGGTGGGGGGGCTGGTAGGGGTTGGGTGGGTGGGGGGTCGAGGGTAGGAGTGAAAAAATGAAATTTTGAAGTCGAAAACATTTTTTAAAAACAAACCTAAAATTTTTTTTGGGGGTGGGTCGAGGGTAGGGGTGGAAAAAATGAAATTTTGAAGTCGAAAATATTTTTTAAAAACAAACTTAAAATTTTTTTTGGGGGTGGGGGGGCAGGTAGGGCGGGGGGTGGGGGTCGAGGGTAAGGGTGAAAATATAAAATTTTGAAGTAGAAAATATTTTTTAAAAAACAAACTTAAAATTTTGTTTGGGGAGTGGGGGGGCTGGTAGGGGGTGCGTGGGGGCTGGGTAGGGAGGTCGAGGGTAAGGGTGAAAAAATGAAATAATATTTTTTAAAAATAAACTTAAATCTTTTTCTTTTTAAGAGGGTGGGATAGGGAGCTTGGGGGGGGGGTAGGAGGTGGGGGTGTAAAAAAATAAAAAAATTGAAATTAAAAAATATCTTTTAAAAACAACTTTTAATATTTTTTTGGGAGGGGTGGTGGTAGGGGGTGGGAGTAGGGGTGAGTGTGGGATAAAAATATTGAATTTAAAAACAAACTTTAAATTATTATTTTTTGGTGGGGGTGGTGGTTGGGGAGGCTGGTTTGAGGGTAGGAATCAAATAAATTGAATTTTTCAACAATTTTTTTTTAGTTGGAAGTTGGAAGAGAGTTTTGGAAGATGTTTTTCTTAAGTTTTGAAGGAAAGTAATTTTCCTTAAATTTAAGGAAAATGAGTTGATTTGGAAAACATTTTCCAAAACATTTAACCCAACCAAACATGAGAAAATTGGAAAAAATTATCCGAAAAATGTTTTCCTTTATACCAAACACACCCTTATTCTCAACACTTTCATCTTCGTCGTCCTTCTCGCCTGCTTCTTATTCATTTATATATGGTATACATTCGGAAAGTCCTCAAGAGAAATGAAGCTGGAAGTTTAAGAAATGATGAATACTAAAATTGGATTGAAGTTAGATACTTATTTCTGTACTGAGAAACACATTTGTCCAATTAATATCTCATTCTTTTGTAATGAAACTGAAAACAGAGTCTTGTTATTCATTCAAATGAAATGAGTGTCTTCATTCATCCATATTACTTCTCTCTTTGCTTACCTCTTGTTTTTTTTTTTGGTTCCATTATTATATTATTTGTTATTGTTAGTGTTCTTTTCTCTATTACTTCTGCATCCTCACTAATGTACTCCATTTTCATACATGTTTTACTTGAATTGAAGTCTATGGAAACAATCTTCCCACCTTCAACTTTGATCAAGTTTTTGGAAGCTTAATAATATTTACTTTTTTCGTTTAAAATTGTTTAGCTTATATTTTACTTGGTATCAAATTTACGAAAGTAAATAAGATTTTTAAATTTTATGATCTAATAAATTAATTAAAAATGAAAATAAGCCAAACAAATTGAAATGTGAAAAGTATTTTTTTTTCTTTTTGAAAGTGCTTCCTTTTTTTAAAAGAAAAACCAAGTGAAGAAAATAAGTGAATTTGGTAATAGCAGAAGTTGTTTTTTTTTATAAAAAAAAAATAGAAAAAAGGGTTTTCCCCTAAAGTAATTTTCGTAAAAGCACTTTAGAAAAATATATTTAGGAATTCTTTTTTTAAAAAAATTGCTCAAATACTAATGTTTATCCTCATTCACAGGTGCCTAGTTTCCAATATATAAATACCATAGTTTATGATGTTCACCGTATTAGTACATTTCACACTATACAATGTAACGCTTTTACATTAAAATATTCTTATTTTATATCAATTTAATTAGCGTTATTTTTGTCATATTAATTTCTCCCCACTTTTGTTGAGTAACAGTGAAAATTAATACTATCTTGATTATTTAAAGGTAACAATAATTTCATTAGTTTTATATATGTTGATTCTTATTAAGTTGACACACTCTTTATAAAAAATAATAATAATTAGAAATGTAATTTATTGAATTGACTTTATTGATGATGTTTCGAAATTCTATAGATAGTTTAGTAAACTATACATGCAGTTTAAGTCGTTATTTAATACTAATGACTCCTTTGGTTGGGAACCATTTATCCTGAAATTAGTTATTTTAGGATTGTTATTTTATTTTTTTAATTAAATATGTGGAGCTGGTTGCTCCTTTATTTCAATAATCTGAAAATATTTACAAACACAGGCCCACGAAGAACGGCCCAAAGCAATAATCTAAAAATGGAAATTGGATCCAATCCAAGTGGAAATGGAAATACAATAAAGACACCTAATGTGTAGGGTTTCCTATTTGTTGTTTCTGCATCACCTCCGCCTCTCTTACACACATATATTCTCCTGAAGCTTTGAGGAACAAGAATTTTATTCTTCTTATGTTGAGGAAAGTTTATGTGTGCCTCTTGTCGTCCTTCTCCTTCTTCATTCTCAACTCCCAGAAGTAAGTGTTTGTCCTGTGACCTTTCCATTTTGCAAATCCAACTTCCTGATGTAATCTTCCTTTGCAGTGGTGTACTCCGGTGGATGCAATGGACTTCACATTGGTTTCTCAGATACCAAGTCTTGAGAGCTATTGTCTGGAATCTATGTAAGCACTCCCTTACCTCAATTCTGCTCTTCCTCTCCCTTCTCCAATCTGATATTTTTCTTTCCAAATGAAGAGGACAGATGCTTACAGTCAGCTCAACCTTCCCATACCTGATTTGTTATTTCATCCTCAATATGGATAAAAATAATACTACAATTCAAAATTAACTAATTACGAAACAAGTTATCCAATGATTTTATCCCAACGAAATATAAGACAAACATATTCCAAAAAAAATTATTAAATTAATTATCTCTTTTATCAAACCGGCACTCTATGTGCAGTATTTGTATAATATTGTATAACCATCGCAGTGGGGAAAAAATAAAGTTAAAATACAAGATGATGAATCAAGTACATCATTATAGTTACGTAGCACAATTTGAATTTTAAAAGTCAAATAGTTTAATTTTAATTGTAAATTTGGACATAAAATCTTTGAGTTTATATTTTTATTGTTTACATATATGAAATCTATGTTAAAAAGTGTTACAAATCACAATAAGTAATCATTTACTATATTTAAAAAACATATAAACAATTCAATAAAAAAAAATTATTTAAATCTTAAAATATCACATAAATTAATGTAGAACTTACATAAATGACTATAGTTTTAGGGTTATTAGATTGAAATAGCTATAAGTATCATATTTTTAAAAAAATAGCTACAGTTTGAGTTAAAAAATAGCTAAGTATCACCGAACATTCCTTCCATGAGGAATTCATAATGTATTCTGCTGTTTCTGGTCTTCCAATTGACTAGTCTGGGAATACGATTGGTCTTCTTTTCAGTAATATTCAGATCAACAACAGAACAACATTCATATATCCAAACTTGCATGGCAAGAGGCATACCATCAATTCTGTAATACTTTTTCTTGGAATTCATTTTTTTTGTTATGCTTTTGACCAAATTGGAGAAAACATCTTTTCCCCAGGGGTATTCATGGTACCGCCCGCTCTCAACTAGATCAAATTGTATCCTTGAAATTGATGAGCTCTTCTTCTCACCGAAATAGATGAACGTACTGATAAAATACAGAATTGCGGATTTAAAAACATCGTCATCATTCCCATCACCCCATACCTTGCTTTTATACTTACTGATCAACTCTGCCTTTCTGATAATACTTTTACCCTCAAAGTACTGATTGATTAATATGTTTGGCTTGTTTGTGTCAAACGAGAAATCGTATTTATCAGCAAAGCAGTTCAACCCAGTAATGATGGCAAATTCTTGAATACCAAAACGGAGTGTGGTATGATTTATATGAAATTACAGTTCATCCGGGGAATTGTCCTCCAATTCACATACCATCAAACACCTAAAGATTTGTGGTTGAGCCCCCACACACGTGCATTTTGGTATATGCTCCAAAACATGTATCTTTAAATCGATTGAATTGGGTCGGTGTAAGCTTCCCCTTCAAATCTGTAACTATGTTATGGTTCACACAAACCTGCATGCGCAGGGGTTCGATCGGGCGAGCCAACACATGAAATCTGATACCCTGTAATTAGGAAATACTAAAATATGAAACTGCACTTTTTTTACATTAATAATTTCATAGTAACCTGATTCTATGCATACATACAAGACAATACATTCAAATAGAAGATGCACTGGCACAAAATAAATTTGGTGCAAATAATAATGGGAAAAGGGTCAAATGCCCCCTCAAGCTTTAGCCATATTTTCAACTACACACTTAACTTTTGCGGGGGTCCTATTACCCCCCTAAACTTTTTTTTTTAATATTAGTTCACCCTCAGACGCTGATGTGTCCACATACGTGAACTCACCTCCGTGAGGCGCGTAAGAACGTAATAAAATGTCCATGTGGAGTCCAAATAAGCCTCCCAACAGTAACTTTACTCTTTATTTAACCATACATTTATTTTTTATTCTTTTCCCAATTCATTTATCTCCATCTCTTTTGTTCTTGAACAAAAGCTCTCTTCTTTGTTCTTCATCCACCATTTTCAAAGCTTGAATTTAGTTGTTGTATCTTCTCCAACCAAGATTGAATTTAGGGTTTGCAATTTTCTCGAATTTCATATTGAACAATCGAAATCTTCCCCAATTCGATAGCTTGATTTTTTTTTCACTTTGTGTTATTAGGATTAGTAAGTAAAGATCTAACCTTTTCTCAGAAGAAATAGTAAGTAAGCTTTCCGAGTAATGTCAGTAATGGAAGATCGTAGAGAAAAGGAAGAAGAACTAGAGATTAGATTAGAAAGAAGATCGTAGAGATTAGATTAGGAAGAAGAATGAGGGTCAATTAGGTTCATAGAAGGTAAAGGTAAAGTTTTGTGACACGTGTCAATTTGTGAGTCGTGTAAATTCATGAGGTCCACTAATATATACGTGGACAACACGTGTATACAAACATTTTTTATAAATCTGGTTTATGTGGACACATCAGCGTCTGAGGATGAGCTAATATTTTAAAAAAAAGGTTCAGGGGGGTAATAGGACCCTCGCAAAGGTTAAGTGTGTAGTTGGAAATATGACTAAAGCTTGAGGGGGCATTTGACCCTTTTCTCAATAATAATTTGAAAAGTATCCAGATATTCAGTAAACTACCATTTAACTACAGTCATTTTCAAAAAAACAGAATGACAACATAACCCCAAATACACTAGAAGGTATTCAATGTGTGGGAGTATGTCACACTAAAGGTATGCCATAGTATAATACATTGGAAGGTATATCCTCCACATAAACTTTCTTGTTCGACTTATTGTACATTAGAATGATATTGCTTACAAGTTACAACATACACGAAAAGCCATTGAATAACATGCTAGACAACAATCACATGTACAAGTACCTTAATATTTCGCGAGTAGCTGCATTAATGAGACCTAAAATAATAAACATATTAAGGCAATTACATACATCAACTTAACAAAATAAGGATCTCCTAAACCACATATAAATGACACAATCAAAAATAATCCAGGCTCTATTAAAATGTAACTACTATGTAAAACTATGCACCAGAAAAAAATCTTATGTGCCAGAACATAATGCAAAATGGTTACACCAGTAAACATTGCATGCAAGTTGAATACATTACAAGTTGAAAACTAACTACAATCCTACATCCAGATTACTTGCAACTTATAATGCTCATATCAAAAGAAGATTACATGTTCAGTTAAAAGAAACACTTCAGCATTCATATTCATACAGAGCTATAATAACAACATCCCCACTAAAATACTACAACTGGGGTTTGAGGAGGTTAGTATGTACATAAACATTACCACTAAGCTCAAAAAATTAATATGAGTGAAGAAACCAAGACAAAATACTACAAAGGCACCTACTCTAAAATTTTCAGTTCCCGATACTCCAGTTTCAAATTGTATATCCTCCACCTAACCTTTCTTGTTCCAATTACAGTACACTGCAGGTATATATGTATATACTTATTCTACATCTCAAAAATAATTTAAAAATATACATACCTCTAGTTCTTCTTCACTCCTTTCTTCTTGTTCTTCATTAACTACATGTTTTCCAATCATGCCCGAAACAACATCTTTGACTTTCCTCCTTTTGTCAATTTTTGTTTCATCCACTTTCATTGTTGACCCTTCTTTCCTTTTAGAAGAACCCGACCTTACTAATTCATCATTCAAATCCAATGTTATAGGGCTTTTAAGAAATTTTGATTTCTTCCCTATCTCCATCGCAACAATGGAGCCTAAAATTTGTGATTGCATTTGCGTTATACACAAATCAAATGAGGGTAGCCCCACCATGCAATTATCGGGATAATATGTACCTCTTGTGATCCTCCTTGGAGAATTTGTTTCTGACATTGCAATATTGAAAACAATCTTCACCTTCAACACTAGAAATAAACATAAACGTATACCTATATAAGACTTTCAAAGAAAAAAATTAGAAAAAAATAAGAATTTGAAGAAACCTGTAGGATCTAAACAACAAATAAAACTCTAAAAATCAAGCAATGTCGCTGATTGCAAGGATCCGGGCGAAGAGACTGATTTTGTGGATACTTTGAAATGGTGAAGTTGATTTAGGAGTAATGTTTATAATTTGAGGATAAAGATTTGGTTTGGGATAAGGAATGAAAGCTGAAAAAATGGAAGTGGGAAAGACAGAAGCGTGAAAAGAAGGAAAAAAAATTTAGGCGTTTGAAATTGTATAAAATAATGTTAGGCGTGTCAAATTGTATTTGCTATTTATTAATTAAATATAACCATAAAATATAAATAAAGTTAACTATAGCTATATTATTTTAATATGAGATGTAGTTTGCCATTTTCTGTAGTTTTTCCAATAAACTGCAATTACATGCATGTGTTTTTTTTTTTTGCAAAATATAATTTTGTACAATTTATTTTTTATAAATATTTATTTTTAAATAAAGAATCTTTTAAGATTAATTTTATTTTTAAAAATAAATACTATTTTTATGGGGAATTATAGTGTGTATGGTTGCAGTAGTATTTTTTTAAAACAAATTATTAAATATCACAAATATTAAATTTATAATTAAAAAACAACTCGTCATAATTTTTTAAACATTTCAGAAAAAAAAATTTAATTTTTCCTTTTCTTTGAAGAGATATGATTTGAAACTAACCTTATATTAGTCAACAACATTTTTTTTTTTTGGTGGTAATAGCATGTTGATGGTACCTATAATTTATTAACTTTATCTAATTAATATTAAAGATGATATATTAATTATTTGTATAAAATTAGATTAAAGTTTTTATACTATGTTAAGATAAACATATTTACTAAAGAATAAAAACATATTTTAAAAAGCTAAATAAATCTAAAAATTCATAAAATAAAAGAAGAGATTTTAGTAAATTAAAGGAATAGAAGTTGATCCGTATTTTCATCTTTCAACTTTTTCATTGCACTAAAAATAATTTATTTTTATGTGGTATATTCATTTGATAACCTATTTTTATGTAGTTATATTAATTAATTTACTTATAATAATTATTTTTAAATTGATCACCGAAATTTATTATTTTGTACATTTTTATTTTATGCAATTATTTGATTAAATGAAAATCGTCTTATTTTGCAGGATTGAACAAGAGATGATTCTACTAAAGAGAATGCAACATACTTTGTAAATTATATTTAGATTTTAGCTAAAAGTAGCGTCAATATTTTTAATACTAGGTTTTAGATTGATCTATAAATTTAAAATTTAATTAATTAGCACAAGTATTAATTCAACAAACACCATATATGCTTTTAGTTTTCATTATACCAGAAGAATGGGAAATAATGTTTAGTGTTTTTGAAGAACATATCATATTCCACATATATTAGGAATTTTTTTTTGTTAGCATTAATTGCATATATAATAATAAAATATTATATATGATTATACATATACTTGTTTTACTCAATAATAATTGATAGTAGTTATTTTTTAAATTTTAAAATTTCGCGCAACGCGTGGATACGTATACTAGTATTACTATTAACAACTCTTCTTAATTTGAAGAACTATAAAAAATTAATGTTGCACACAAATTTGAATCCAAAAAACTCTCATACGTATGTTGAAGCTTCAACGATCAAGCCAAATTACATACAAGTAGGCATGACCATGAAACACACAGGTCAAACTGCTAACTGTGGCTTCTAAAATTATCCATAATTTAAGTATAAGTTGATAAAATATGAATAAAAGGATTTTTAGGGTATAAACTAAATAATTTATGTAAGTAATTACTACTAAATATTGTTTTATTTGTGATCGTTTCAAAGTAAAAATATTTTCATCCTTTTTTTAGTAATTGAGGGTGTGCCAATAATTCAAAAGTAACTGATTGTTGTAATTCAAAATAGATCACTTCAATCGAAGTAAACTTGGTAAATTAAATTTATTTTTTTAAAAAAAGAGGCAAAAGTTAAACTGATAAAATATAAATAGTTTTCAATTTTTAAGATATGCTCTTTAACCACGTTGTTACACGTGTACTCCGTATCAATTGACCTTTTACCGGACACGCTACCTATCTCCATTCCTCCTTATAGAATGGCTCCGGCCGAGTTGAAAGAGCAACTAAGGGATTTGTTAGACAAGGGTTTTATCTGACCGAGTATCTCTCCTTGGGGTGCTCCGGTGTTGTTTGTTAGAAAGAAAGATGGGTCCCTTATAATGTACATCGACTATCGCCAATTGAACAAAGTGACCATAAAGAATAAATATCCCCTTCCAAGAATAGATGACTTGTTTGATCAACTCCAAGGGGCTAGTTACTTCTCAAAAATTGATATTCGTTTGAGGTATCACAAACTAAGGGTGAGAAGGGAAGATATACCCAAGACGGCTTTCTGAACGAGGTATGGACACTATGAATTCCTTGTGATGTCATTTGGCCTAACTAATGCCCCAACGACATTTATGGACCCATGAATAGGGTGTTTAGGCAATACCTTGATATGTTTGTTGTAGACACGTATTTTTGACCGAGCCTGAAATTTTACACCATTCTTAGAGCTGAAATATTTTTATAAATATAAATTAAACATTTTGACTTTTCTCTTATTTTTATTAAGTTTATTTTAAAAGATTTGAAAACAACAAAATAGAATCACTTTTTAAGGTAAGTTTTATTTTTTTCAATTATTTTAAAAGAAGTGAAAGATTACAAAAATCTATATTATTTTAAAATTAAGTTTTTATAAATAAGCTAGTATTATTTTTTTTTTTTTTTTTTTTATATAGATGTTTGACTTTTTCTAAGATTTTATTAATTTTAAATAATTAGTTGGTATGTTATTATAGTTTACTATTAATATTTATTCTTTTAAAAGTAGAATAAAACTAAAACTAAAAAACAAAATAAAAAAAATAACCTAAATAATCTAACTAACCTACCCCACACACACTCCCACTCCCTCACATTCTCCTCAACTAAACAAACCACTATCCACTCCTATACCCACTAAACTACTACTACAATCTGCCAAAAACTGATTCTATATATAGTTGCACATACGTACAGCAATAGGGGCATACACACACAGAGAGAAACGCACAAAACCAAAGAAAAGGAAAAAAAAACCTGCACGCGCACACAACATACATATTTGTCCTCTTATAATACATTTTAATTTACTCACAAACAAAGGTTGAGTTCAAGGTTTGCTTTCGTGGTTTCGAGTTCGTGGTTCCCTGTTAGAATTGCTTTTCTTTCGTGAGTTGATTTTCGCAAGAGGTACTATTTAACATTTATTTTATAATTTGATTTTCATGATTATATAGTACTTAATTCCGGTGTCCTGAATTTATTCAAATTTCATGTGTGTTTAGCTTTTGCCGTTATAATATTGAAATACATGTAAATATTTGTAGTGTTGCATTTGGATTAAAATATGATATAACGTATAATTGCTTCTTGCTCACTAAGGATTCAATATTTTTCTTTATTCGCTCTATTTTATCAAGCCGAAATCTGACTCGTGGATTGTCATTAATTAATTTGATCAATTCACATAGTTTTGAGTTATTCGTTGATAGCATAATTTAAAAAACGGACTAAGTAAATCATTGTTTGTTAGCCAAAAAATACATTTTTTATGCAATTTAATCTTATCATTTAAAGTGTTTTAGAATCTTGGTATTCTATAGGTCATAGATCTAATGCTAGTTTAAATTTAGCATAAATACTAATGATGTTTTTTTTTTACTTTTATTTTTCTCTAAAAGCAACTTTATGGGTTCATTAATTAGGGTATTAGATTTGAGTTTACTAACTTACAGAAATAAAAAGTGTTATTTTAAGATATTTTCTTTTGTTATTAAGATATATCAACACGTATTATTAATAATTAATTAAAGCGTGACCTTAATTTGTTAATTATTTTTCTATCATTCATTAAAAAATTATTATTTATAATTAGAATAGTAAAAAACATATCTCGAATAACAATGCTCCATTTTGTTAAACGACTGGAAATATTATTATGTTAATAAGATGAGATTTAATTAATTAAATGTAATATTTTGTGGGGGGGAAGGTGATAAGTGAAATATAGAAAAGGTTTTTAGGTTACTTTAACATTTTAACGTCGCCATTTACTTTTAGACTGTTTTAACATAATAATAGGTATATATTAGGATCTATTATACATTGGATTAGTACAAATGTAATTAAATTTCTCTCAATTAAGGATGTGGTTCCACATCTTTTTTGAGATACTTAAGAAACTCAAGGATGCGGTTACGCTTGGCCAAATTCAAGGATGCGGTTGCGCACCTTGGCCAAATTGTTTTAATAATTAACTTTCATTAATTTAAATCAAGAGGCTTCTAGGTTATTAATATAGTAAGAATAAATTTGCTTTAGTGTTATAACGAATAGTACATCTAAATGCTATCTTCATATCATAGTGCAAGTTGTTTGTCAATCTTATTCATTTTCCTTAATATGTATATGGCATCTTTAACTTGATAGGTGTGCATTTGTTTATTATTTTTATCATCACTTGTTCAATAAATATAAACAATAAAAAAGAATTGGATTAAACATGATAAAGGATATATTTGTTGTAGAACTTTAAACTTATTCTTTTATTTTTATTATTATTATTTTTTTATTTTATTTTTAAGATCGTATAGCTTTGTTAAATTTTTTTTTTAGTCAAGCTTTAAGACGTGTCGAACTACAAACTAGTTAAGACACATAGTAAAGTGGATTCCAATAAAAAATGTGATTCCACAACTTTATGAAAATATTTAAAGATGAGCATAATAATAATAATAATAATAATAATAATAATAATAATAATAATAATAATGAGTTTCCAATAAGAATGTGGTTACACATCTTTTTTTGAAACACCTAAAAAATATCTAAGGATGCAGTTATGCACCTTGGACAAATTATTTTAATCGTCAAATTTATTAAATTTAAACTAAAATTTGTAAACTGAGAATATTAGGTGGTGCGCTCGAGAGGGAAAGACAGTTATGTCTCTAAATGTCAAGATCGGGAATGCAGTTATGCATCCGATTTAAGACTAATAAAAAATTCAACAATAAAAATAATAATAATAATAATAATAATAATAATAAGCAAACCATGGCCTGTAGACATAATATATCCAAAAATAGTAACAAATAAGTATAAGTCAAGAAAAGCGATCGTGCTAGAACCACGAGACTCGAGGGATGCCTAATACCTTCCCCTCGGTCAACAGAATTCCTTACCCGAATTTCTAGTTCGCAGACCATCTAAAGAGTCATTTCCTTTTGATTAGGGATTAAACAAAAGGTGACTTGGAACACCATAACTCAATTCCAAGTGGCGACTCTAAAAAAATAAAATAATCCCTAAATCAATACCGTCACTTAAAAATGGAAAAACCCTCCCGCCGCCGTGGAGCGAAAAAGGGGTGTGACATCTGTGATGGTGTTTATTGATGATATCTTGATCTATTCGAGGAGTGAGAATGAACATATGGACCATTTGAGGATTGTGTTGCAAGTCCTTAAAGACCACCAACTATTTGCAAAGTTTAGTAAGTGTGAGTTTTGGTTGAGATCTGTAGCTTTCCTTGGTCATATTGTGTCAAGCAAGGGTATTGAGGTAGATCCTAAGAAGACGGATGCGGTCAAGAGCTGGCTAGACCTCTAACTCCTTCCGACATTAGAAGTTTTTTGGGTTTGGCCGGTTACTATAGGAGGTTTGAGGGGTTTTCCCCCATTTCCTCTCTGTTGACGACTTTAACTCAAAAGAAAGCTAAGTTTGAGTAGTCCGAGGCTTGTGAGAAAAGCTTCCAAGAGTTGAAAGATAAACTTACTTCTGCTCCGGTGTTGACCTTACCGGAGAGTACTGATGGTTTTGTGGTATATTGTGACGCCTCTAGAGTGGGGTTAGATGTGTACTCATGCAACATGGTAAAGTGATGGCCTATGCTTCAAGGCAACTTAAAGTTCATGAGAAGAATTATCCGACCCATGATCTTGAATTAGCGGCAGTTGTGTTTTCTTTGAAAATATGGAGACATTACATGTATGGGGTCCATGTGGATGTTTTCACCGATCACAAGAGTCTTCAATATGTGTTTAATCAAAAGGACTTGAATCTCTGACAAAGTAGGTGGTTAGAACTTTTGAAGGATTATGACATAATTGTCCTTTACCACCCCGACAAAGCTAGCGTGGTTGCGGATGCTCCTAGTAGATTGTCTATGGGTAGTGTGGCTCATGTAGAAGACGAAAAGAAAGAATTGGCTCGTGAGGTGCATAGATTGGACCGGTTAGGTGTCCAACTAGTGGATTCCACCAAGGGTGGTTTCACGGTTCATAATGGGTCCGAATTGTCCTTTGTGGTGGATGTGAAGTCTAAACAAGACATTGATCATATATTGGTTGAATTTAAGGGATCGGTACTCAAGAAGTCCATTGAGGCTTTCTCCCAAGGGGGAGAAAGAGTACTTAGGTACCAAGGACGATTATGTGTTCCGGATGTTGATGGTTTGAGGGTGCAAATCTTAGAGGAAGCGCACAGTTCTCCGTATTCTATTCATCCGGGAGCCACAAAAATGTACTGTGATCTACGAGAAGTCTATTGGTGGAACATAATGAAAAGGGATACTGCGGGATTTGTATCCAAATATCTGAATTGTCAACAAGTTAAGGTTGAACATCAAAGGTAGGGAGGCTCATTGAAAGATATACCAATTCCCACTTGGAAGTGGAAAAAGATCAATATGGATTTTGTTGTGGGTTTACAACATGATTCTATTTGGGTCATTGTAGATAGAATGACAAATTGGCCCACTTTATTCCCATCAAGGTTTCTCATTCAACGGAAGACGATACCAACTTGTATATAAGGGAGATAGTGAAGTTACATGGAGTTCCTTTGTCTATTATTTCGGATCGGGGTACTCAATTTACTTCACACTTTTGGAAGTCATTCCAAAAAGGGTTTGGTACTAAGGTCAAGCTTAGTACGACTTTTCATCCCCAAACTGATGGCCAATCGGAGCGTACCATCCAAATATTAGAAGATATGTTGAGGGCATGTGTTATAGACTTCAAGGGTAATTGGGATGACCACTTGCCATTAATGGAGTTTTCCTACAATAATAGTCACCACTCAAGTGTCGGTATGGCTTCGTTTGAAGCCTTGTGTGGTAGGAGATGTAGGTCTTCGGTTGGTTGGTTTGAGGTAGGTGATATTGCTCTTATTGGTCCCGAATCGGTTTATGAAGCTATTGAGAAAGTTTGACTCATTAGAGAGAGGTTTAGAATAGCTCAAAGTAGACTAAAGTCCTATGCCGATGTTAGAAGAAAGGATCTAGAATTTGAAGTTAATGATTGGGTCTATTTGAAAATCTCACCTATGAAAGGTGTGATGATGTTTGGCAAGAAAGGGAAACTTAGTCCCTGATATGTGGGCCCATATCAAATTTTGAAGTTTATTGGGAAAGTTGCCTATGAATTGAACTTGCCAAATGAGTTTGCTCCAGTGTTTCATGTGTCTATGCTTAAGAAGTGCATTGGAGATGTGATATCCATTATTCCCCAAGAAGGGTTGGGAGATGATGAAAGCCTTTCTTATGAAGAGGTCTCGGTAGAAATCTTGGACCGACAAGTCAATAGATTGAGAAACAAGGAAATAGCTTCCGTTAAGGTTTTATGGAGGAATCATTTAGTTGAGGGTGCTACTTGGGAGGCCGAGGCCGATATGAAGTCCCGATATCCTCATCTTTTTCCTTCTACTCGTATTCAAGCTTGAGGTAACTAGTTCCTCTTGAGTCTTAGTGCTTTTGGGAGTTATGTGTGTTATATGAGCTTTTCCATGATTTCCTTATGTTATGCATGTTCTTGGTGAAATTCATGTTTAGTGAGAAAATAAGTTTTCATGATTTATGTTCCTCATGTTGTTGTACATTTAGTGTCAGTTGCCTATTTGACTTCATGAAATGTGTTGATGAACATGCTTTAGTATGCTTTAGAGAGTAATTGCATATTGGCTCTATGATGTTGTGTTGAGCATTATTTAGTTGAAGAAGGTAGTTCCTCCTATGGATATCTGAAATATTAACTTTCATGCATATTGTAGTTCCTACTTTCTTATATTGCATTGATTATGTCTTGAGATGGAGTTGATGTTTCCTCCTTTAAATGGTGCATTATTTTTATGTTGCATGCATGATGGACTGCTAGTTTTGAGTCTTTAATTCCGTAAGGTGTCTAGATCGTCATTCGAGGACGAATGTTCCCAAGGAGGAGATAATGTAACACTCCGGAAAATAGTAGGTTAAACTAGAGCCTAAACGAGAGGGTTAACGTTAAGAGTTAAGGGCAAGGGCCAAGGGAATTGGGTGAGGGCTGTGACAAGGGGGCCAAGGCTACTCAGAAACTTGGCCCAAAGCACTGCCCCATCTCCACGAAGGTCTTCACGACCCGTGGTGCCACCCGTTGAGGGCTAGGTAGTAGCTCCCCAAAGGCTGCCAAGAGGTGCTCCTCTTCACGAGCCACTTCACGGCACGTGGTGTTTACCATGACTCGTGGGAAGGCACATGGAAGGGAGTTCGTGGTGTGGGAGTTGAAGACATGTAGCTAAGCCACTGCCTCAAGTCCACGAGAGGGACAATGGCTCGTGGTCTTGACCACGACTTGTGGACCCTTCGTGGAGTTGCCTTGGGCGTGTGGGCTTAAGGCACAAGCTGCCTAGCTACTGCCTCAAGACCACAGATTGGACCACGACTCATGGTCATGACCATGGCTCATGGAGCCCATCGTGGTCCCTGACAGCCCACTTAAAGTAAGGGGCATTTTAGGGACTTCACGTTTTGGTCAATTAGAAGTGGGGTCATTTTGGGTAAGTTTAAGGGCAGTATATAAGTTTTTTTTTAGTCAAACTCACCCAAGTTAAGTCATAATATCAAAACACCCAAATATTTCCAAAAAGTTCATCTTCTACAAAATTTCTCTCTCTAGAAACCTCAAGGAAGAAGACGAAGAAATTGAAAGCTAGGGTTGAAGGATCCACCTTTTCTAATCAAATTCATAGGGCTTCTTCATCAAGGTATGGTAGTCCTTCATCCATGGATAGTTTCCATCCATGGAACCCCTCCAAATTCAATTTCTAAATTAGTGATTTCTCCAAAAGTTAGGATTTGACTTCAATCTTACGGGTTCTTTCCAAAATCATTTCAAATGGTTGATTTATGATGGATTATGACTGAATTGATGAATTATTTTTTATTTATAATGGATTTCCCCCAAGAACCCATGAAACCCCATATTTCCCAATTTATGCCTTTGTGATGTGGGTGACTTGATGAAGGAAGAATACTATGAGATTGTGCTTGAAGTAATTTAGTTAATTGAATCATGTTATTATCCATATCTAATGATGTAAATCTAAATGTATTGGATGGAATGTGATCCTTGACCCAAGAGAGGTAAAACATGAGAATTATACTTGATTGTGGATTCATTGTATATGATTTATGAACATGATCATAATCTTATTGATGTGTTGATTGAAAGGTCATTATCTTAAACACATAATGAACATGATATGAAAGTTCTTGTCAGAATATGATGATTCTAAGGTTGAAAGTCCATTCTCAACTATCGAATCTATGAGCTATTTTATGAATTCTGTTGAATAGAGTGTCAGCACTCTATCATGTAAGTGAACTTAATTCAAGATTAAACATTTAATTGTGGGAAATTAATTCTTAACACCAAGTGGATATTGAATATTAGATAGAGGCACTCCCGTTAAGTAAGGTCGGGTTTCTAAAGGTAATCTCATGAGATGGAAGCTCCCACATTAAGTAAGGTTGGGGTTTCTAGCAAGAATTTCCTTATCCCATAACTATGTGCCCTCATAGGTTATTTAGCTAGTGGATCCACCTAAAATATAATACATTTTAGTTCTACCTTAGGCAAGTAGGACACCTCTTTTTGATGTGGGGCATGACACCAGATTCCATGTTAAGCTCACATGGTTTAGGTCGGTTAAGGCTATTCCAACCATGATAAGAATATGAACAAGAACATGAATTATGAATGATGGTTGCTCAATAAGCTTTACTTAGTTTGGGTAGATTATGGATCTTATTCATGCAATGCACAAGTATGCTTTGAGGGTACAAATGGTATGGTTCTCCTATGATATAAGTTTATGTAATGAACATGCTTATGAACTATGCTCTTCTATTATCTTGTAAATGAGGTTTTAACTTACAAATTGCATACATTCACTCAAATTTCCCTTTTTAGCATGGTTTCATGATTTTGTGCATGACTATCATACTTAGTACAACTTTTGTACTAACCCAAATTTTCTACATTTTCTCCAAAGTGTAGGTTCCGATTCTTACGGCGATTATCCTTTGGTGTAAGCTTGGATTGTCTATTCTCCTTATTTGTAGTGAGTCCTCATGATTCGAGGATGGGACATCTCATTTTGAGATTCTTTTTAATACTTTTTATGTTAGATTATGTTGTTGGGGCTGAGACCCATTTTGACTCATGAATTGTAATAGATGGCTAAATGAGGCAAGTTAGACTTCCACTTTTCTTTTATAAATGACTTTTGAACTTAAATGTGTTTTACTCTTTATTTTTCTTTACTTATGTTATGATGTTCTAAGTGGCTTACATGTTGCCTTTCGGGGTCTCATGTGCGATGTTGCGTCTAGGGTGTACCTTTGGGTCGTGATACATACTTTATGAGAACTTAGGGAAAATTACATGATTCGGCAAACATCCCTAGGTTATTATTGAATTAGGGTATAATTTAATTTATTTACTGTCAGTATTACAAATCACAATAAATTTAAAAGACGTAAAGAAAAATTGACTGGCTCTCAAAATTCTACGCTACATAAGTTGGGACATAAGGAATAATATGATGTGAAAAATATGTAAAAAGGACTATAAATCATAATAATTAATAATATACAATATTTACAAAATTATATATAAAAAAATTTAATTAACTATTCAAATTTCATTTATGTGTCACATAAATTGAAACAAAATAAGTAACATATATTGGGCTCGTACTAGCATGGGCTCAATATCTAGTACTATGTATCATACTTTATGAGAACTTAGGGAAAATTACATGAGTTGGCAAACATCCATAGGTTATTAATGAATTAGGGTATAATTTAATTTATTTACTATCAGTATATATATAGTTTCAATTTTTTTGTCATTAATAATGGGACCCACCACCTCTATGTATACCGAATCAAAGCAGCCTTAATCGGATTTTGTATATGATTTTATACAAAATTAATTTTATCTCTCTTATCCCCATTCCCTATTTTTGTACTAAAATCACTCTTCCACTACCAATTTAAAATTCGAATTCCACCTCCTCCCTCTAATCGTGTTTTCAATTTTCGCAGGAAACCACCAAAATCGCAGGTAAATATATATTTTTCATTTTTCAACAATTGTATATGCATTAAGCTTATTAGTTTTTTGATAATTGTTTATGAAAAATCCCTCATACTTATTAGATTATCAATTTTTCCAAAACAAAATGGATTATTCGACTCCATCTAAGAGGATTACGAGAGGTACGCCATTGCATGTGCAAGTTGTTGACAATCCACCTCCGTTTTCAAACAGTTTAACTCAAGATTTCTGAGTTAATACAGGGTCTATTGAAAGATCTATACAAGTTCTAGAAGAAAAATCTATTGAAGGATTGAGATCCAAGAAAAAAAAATGACCCAATTGCACTTTGGAGTGTCATCAACAATGCCAAGGCAAGCGGCATTAAAATTGTTGAAGGAGGAAGTAAGAGAAAAGTCAAAGACACTGATTCAGAGGAGATTGTGTCTGCTTCATCAGATCTAGAAAAACCTATAGAACACCATGTATTTTCTTATAACTAGTTTTACGGCACGTGCGTTGCACGTCTATGTCAACTTATTTGGTATCGAAGATTTGTAAGAGTTTTGATCTCTCTCATAAATGGAACAATTTCTATGAAAAAGATTGTTTATAAGCAAAAAACACATGTACTTTAAAGGATCAAACACCCCTCGAACTACTTCAACTTTAGAGCTGATGTTATAGCCTTCAGAAGTCGTAGATCTCTTCAACTTTGAAGTTGTCTCTTTGCTATATCTAATATATAAAGGATATATATTGCTTTCGACACGATTTTCTTCTACCATGCATTGTTCTGTAGTCGATTACATATATCTCACTAATCGTCTATTATGAATCTATAGTTATACATTTTATTTACATTAATCTATATTGCATTCACCATGTTTAAATTTGATTTCACCAGTTCAAAAACTTAATTCCATGATGAATAAACATAATATAGTAAGAATAGTTTTAAAAAGGGGTTAGATAATTACCAGTCTTCAAATTCATCACAACATTGCGTTTATCGCACACTCTACACGCATTGCATGAATGTTTGTGCTTTCCCCAAGGTTTTAACATGTACGTCAACATATGATCCTATTTTGATGTACTGTACAATTCAAATGAAAGATAACAATAAAACAGTTAGTATGTTCTCAAATGAAAAACATATTTGTTTTAGAAGGGAAATAAATTAATAAACATGTTTAAGTTCCCAAAGGTGAGGAATCTACCATCCCAATGGCCAAATATAGTGGAAGTCCTAGCTAGCTTCAAAACTATAGTGCACTACAAGATGGTCCAGTGGCATCCACCTCCTATCGGCACAATCAAGTTCAACACTGATGGTGCAAGTAGGGGAAACCCAGGAAGACGCTCATACGGCTTTTGTATCAGAAGTAGTACATGTGATTTTATTTTTGCACAACCAGACGTAATACTTGACACTACCAATGCAGAGGCATATGCAATTGCAATTAGGGAGGCGATAGCATATGGTGTCGCAGAGGGATACACAAGATGCATAATAGAGACAGACTCACTATTACTGAAGAAAATCCTAGAGGGTGAATGGGAGACGCCTTGGCAGATCAACACAATAATTGAGAATATCAAGGAATTTATGAATTACTGTGACACAGAAGTACATCACATATACAGAGAAGGTAACAAACTAGCATATTACATGGCCAATTTAGCATTAGATTGGAATGAAAAACAAATATTCAGGTAATTCAAAGAACTAACAAGCAAAGAAAAGTGTATACTCAACATGGACAAAGCTCTAGTTCCTAACTTCAGATTCAACACAAGGAAAACACAACAGATAGAACATGGTGACGTGAACTCAACAATCACATTCCAACCTAGTAAAGGAAAAGTCAACAGCTTCAAACACGAGTACGTCAAAAAAGAAAATACAAAGAAAACATCACCAAAAACAACTTATTCTCAAGAATAAATTACAGAGATGAGAAATCTTACATGAACTATACAAGAAAGATGAAGGAGTCAATGGATGAAGAAAGGTAGAAAAATGGAGATCTGCGAGTCTTGAAATGAGCTGAAACAGATTTGAAATTCGGATAAGACAACATAGCAACACTCAAATGAAAAACAAATTGATAAGGAATGAATGGTGGGGGAGTGATTCTTACCGAGATAAAGTGCAAATCCACCATGTACACAAGGAAGAAGATGGAGCCATTAACAGTGAAAGAAAATGGAAGAGCTCTGTTGTTGGAGACTCTTCCTTTCCTCTTTTGACTTTTTTTTGTTTTATTTTTTGTTTAGTTACTATTTTAATGGAGAAAATGATCAAAATGGTACTAAGTGTATAAGGGTTGAATAGTTTTGATCCTTCATATATACTATCATATTGAAATAGTCTTTAATGTATGTTAAAAGGGATCATTTTGGTCTTTTAACCCTAAAACTAACCATAAAAGTTAAAAATTCTGTTAAATTGTAGGTCCAGTGACAACTAGCCCTTCTCCCTCAATCTTCTTTCTTTCACCATTAAAGCTCATTCTGTATCCTCAATCCACCACCTGCAATATCCTTGCAAGAAAAATAACATTACACCCATTTCTTATCTCCCACTAAACAAAATTTCCAGCAACTCACATTTCCATACATAAATGTAAAAAAAAACGAGACCATTAATACAAATATGAACTAAGTAAAGTAGATAATACTTTATTCTTCGTGCGAGATTATCATAAGTCAACTATTTTAAGCTTTAACCAATTATTCTCTCATGTGGAAGCTCTATATGGGAAGAATATTTGTATTCGCCCCTTTTTAAAATTAATAATTTTTCAATGTATTTACTTGTTTTGTTCTACTGTTCAAATAATTTGAATGAACGAGGGCAGAAAATAGAATATTAAAAATATCTTTTTGAAATTTGAAAAAAAATTGTGAGTAAAAGTGGGTTTTGTTAATAGAAAGAAGAATTGATGAAGAAAGAAGATCGAGTCTGACCAAAAAAAAAAAAGAAGAAAGAAGATCGAGGGAGAAATGATACTTTCACATATTAATTTCAAGGGACCCACTTAAAAGTTAACAGAATTTTTAATTTTTATAGTTAGTTTTAGGGTTAGGACCAAAATGATCATCTTTTTATATACATTAAAGACTATTTCAATAAGGTAGTATATATGAAGGACCAATATAATTCAACCCTTATACATTAAGGACCATTTTGGTCATTTTCTCTATTTTAATGCTTTTATTTTGTTTTAATATTTAGGGACTTGAAACTTTTTCAAGTGTTTGTTTTCTTATTATTATAAAAAAAAAGGCCTTGGGCCCAATTAGTTAAATTGTTTTTAATAAACATGAATACTTCAACTGATCAGTTTGCATATGTGAAAAAACTTATATGGAGTACCAACTAATAAATTTTAGTTTAACAATTGAACGATAAACTTAATTCTAACATCAACTAATTTATTACTTAACACAACAAATGATCATTTCAAAATCTTCACAAGATGATCAGTAACAGTAACAGTGAAAACAAATGCTACAAAATTCACAAGGAATAAATATCTATAAATTATAATTAAGAGATTAAAGTATAACCTGACTTTATTGCTGCTTTCTCTTTGAAATCACTGCACTTTGATGTTGTGTTTGGAGTGAAAGCAATTTGGCTTTGACTTCTCATCAATTAGTATATACTAATTGGGTAAGTTGTACCATGTGATATTACATCATTCTTCTCTTTTGGTTAAAATATGCTTTGGCTTAATTTATTGTAAAATGTGGAACATGTTAATTTGCTTAATGCTACAAAAGGGTGACAGCTTTTCGCCAATGTTTTTCTATGAATGCGTCTGATGGAAATCATAACGTTTTACTTAGTTCAACATGAAAACAAATAACACACCTGTTAGATTTTTGTAAAACATGAGAAAAAATACATTTGACTTTTTGGATGTAACAGTGCATACCTGTTAGATTTTCAAACAACTGATCGTTTCTTCTTTTTTAATCCACAAGTTGGGTATTGTTGTGAAACTGCTATTGACGTCCCATTGTTTTGAAGAGAGAAAAGTGAGAAGTTGAATTTGTTTTGTACAGATAATAGTGAGACGTTGCATCTGTTGGAGATTAGATGGATGTTGTTGGCGCCTGTCCAGATTATGTGAATTCGAAGTAACTCTTCGCGTAGGAGTTTAGCGTGACAGTGTTATTAGTTAGGGTTCTTTTAAGTTAGGGATATAATAGTAATTTAACATTGAATTTAGAGAGTTCATGCTTTTAACTTTTAAGGTAGTATAGATATAGATAGATAGATAAAATTGTATCTAGATATTTGTTTATACTGATATATTTTTTTGTATATAGATATTTATATATTGTATATTTCATGTTCAAATCACATTTTGTATTAGTTATTTGTATATTTTGTCTATCTATATACAAGATTACTTGAAATTGTGTACAGTTTCTACCTAAATCACAATTGTATATTGATATTTGTATGTATTATTAGTTATATACAAATTGCTTGAAGTTTGTGTATATTAAATTAGTTTATACAAAATTGACTGAGGTATTTGTATATTTATGTATTTAAGTATTATATTCATATACGCATAATCATATACAAATTTTAGTTATTTATAAAAAATATTTTAGTTTCTGTTTAAAAGCATGCAATTGTATATAGCACTTACTCGAAATTATTTTTATCTTCAATTTTTCATAGGGAGTTAGATTTATGTGCAAACACCCACCAACAAATGCCCCCCACATGCAGTGTTATACACAAGTCAGGATATTGCATAAGTGACATAAGAGACTGCTCGCAAATCAGTATAATCGTATATGTCTATCATCGTGTTTTGCTTAGTTAGCTACAATGAAACAATGCCACGTGCAAGCACAACTTTTTAGATGCTTCGTGTTGTGGGGATTGGAAGATAATTCTACTAATGCAATCATTATTTACGTAAATAGCACAAAGCTTCCCTTCACAATCATTTCTTGTTTGAATTGTTCTGATAATGAGTCTGAATTTTTCTTTGATATTAATCAACCCAATAGAATTATGGTTGAGTATTTTCCAGGACAAAGTTATATCACTAAAGCTCAATTGATTGCTAGTTATAGAGCTAAGGTATGGGGCGACAATGAGTATGATGCATATAAGTTTTGGATTCTATATTACATACATACATTCCTCATGTCTGCCGAACCTAATAGAACATCAATAAATAGGATAGAATTTGATTTTGTTGAATCAGGTAGATACATGGATTATCCTTGGGGTAAGAAAGCTTTTGATGAACTTGTCAAAATAATCAACAACAAGATAAAACCCAAAGAACAGTATTATATGATTCATGCCAGCAATTTGAAAGAGTGAAACAATTTGACATTATACCTCTTTTGTGGCCTACCTTGTGAGTGTGTGAACTTTGTTTGAACACCTTTTGAGCCTTAGCCTTTCCTAGGAAGAAACTTGATGAAATTGTGACCTTTCTTTATCCCTTCACCCTTAATCCTCGTGGAATGTGGTTTGTTTGAATAGCCAACTTAGGCCAAAAACCTAAGTTGGGGGTGTGGTGAAAAGAGAAGGTAAATAAGGAAATGTGAAGAAATTCCCCCTCTACCCATGGTTTTGAAAACGATGGAACCCCTTTATACAAAAAAAAAGAAAAAAAGAGAAGAAGAAAAAAAAATGAAAAAGTGGTGAAATAAAGTTGCAAAATAAAATGGGGTGTCCAAAGTTTCATGGAAAGTTAATAATGGGGTTAATTTTAGAGAATGAATGAGAATGATGAAGAAAAGGAAAGAAAGTGTTGTTCATACCACATTTCATGAGGATAGTAGTCACTGAGCCTAAATGACTATACCTTTACACTCAGCCTCGTTACAAGCCTTGAAAATACCTTTTTGATCTTGAGTGAGCTGAAGCAAGTGTTGATTGGAAAATAAGGGCAAACATATGGGTGATGTAACACCCCATGTTTTAGTTAGTTGAACTAGTGAGTTCTAGAGCCTTTGGGATAAGGTTTGAAGTGTCGTATGAGGGTTAAAAATCAAAATAAATGACTCCCCTACTTAGAATGACATGTTTAGGGTTTAAACGTACGGGTACAACTCTCCAAGGACAACCCAAGGGGTCCTTGAGGAGGACCCCAAAACAGACCCCAAAACTCTCTCCAAAAATCATCTCTCTAGAATAGAAGAACAAGAAGAAGAAGAGAAGAGAAGAGGGCAGCAACCTTAGGCGATTTTCCCCATTGATTCAAGCTTTGTTTAGGGCTTTGATTGAAGGTATGTGAAGCTTATTCATCCATGGGTTCTTCCACCCATGGATCTCCTATAGACTCACCCAATTGTGAACTCAAAACCCAATTCTAGCTAGGGTTGTGATTGCATTGTGGGTAGGGCTTGGGTGTGATTCCAATCTAGTGGGTAGCATCCAATTATGATTGAATTGTCTTTTTCTAATGATATTATGATGAATTCATGTGATTTCTATGATGAACCCTAATCTAAATTGATGAATATGAATATTGTGGGTTGATGCCATTAGAGGCAAAATTGAAGCTTCTAAAGTGATCTTCCTATTTCAATGTGTTGAATACTAATTGATCATAGTTAGGATCATCTAATCATGAATTGAACTAGACTTAATTGAATAGGAATGATCTTGACTTGTAAAGTTGGAATTGAACCTTTATGATCAAGTATGACTAGAATCACCTTCTAAGGAACAATGTGATTGAATAGCTTGTAATTTAGACATGGATCATGATAGAATTAAGTTAAGTTTGAAAGTAGGGCTTGTAGCCATCATTTTTAGGGCTTTGGGGGTAAAATAAATATGATGTGATCTTGTGGTGTAATTCTCTTCCTCTCATACACTTAGACATGAATATGTTAGGAGATTCAAGTTATCTCACATAGAAGGATTCTAGGTTGACCTACTAACCTAAAATGAATCAAAGCATGTTAGACTAGAATAGCTTGAAGTTGTGATATATGATCCCTTCATGTATAGCTTGGCTTAGTAGGATAAACCAAGGTTGATAGCTTAGGATGAGGATCTATTCTCTCCTAAGGGATAGCTTGACTTAGCATTGGTAGGATGCATGTCATGGTTGCATGAGTTAGTAGTAGTCATGGTAGCCTAGGATTGAGGATTTATACTCTCCTATGGGTAAGCTTGAACTAGTATTGTTAGGATGCATTCATGGTAGCTTGACTTGGTTTGGCCAAGACCATTTCATGGTAGCTTTGGGATAGAGGACTTAGACTCTCCTAAGGGTAGCTTGACTTGCGTTGTAAGATGCATTTCAAGGATAGTTTGAGTTAGGATT